>NC_056745.1:151313059-151325559 GCF_019279795.1 Protopterus annectens | reverse complement strand
ATACACCTGTCTTTTCCAAATGGTTCTGTTTAATAATATTCCACATACTAGCCCCAACTGGACACTCAGTCCATGCTTTCAGGTCTTCCTTTCAGCAAATTTACTCTTTCTTCAATGAGGAACTGCCTTATTGATTGTAGCCTTTTGGGCTGCTCTCTTTTATACTGAGCTAAAGTCCCTGTAATACGTTACTGCAGTGGTGGTATTATTGAGCAACAGAGTGTTTTCATGATCGCTGGTGTTGGCAAATATCTGTTAATTAACAAATAGATAGATACATACATACATACAAACATTTCAAGGATGAGAAAGAATGCTGTTCTAGAGTGCCAATATTCCAAAACAGTTGTTCCCATAATAAGTGTCGAGGCTGTTCTTAAAAATATCTAAACTAGTACTTGTCTTAATGTAATTTGGTAGTCTATTCCATGCATCAGCTGCTCTCTCAGATAACTCATTAGTACACTTATCATTCCTATAGGACCTTTTATATAATTGTATGATCATTCTTTACTACTTTTTTGGTAAGTTTTTTTTTCTACTATTGTGAATGATCAAACTTATTTTGTCTGTGTTTTTAATGTGTGTGTGTGTGTGTGTGTGTGTGTGTGTGTGTGTGTGTTTGAGAAAGAGGGAAATACAGTGCAAAATAAATGAAAATCTTCATAAGACTACTGTAGTTAGTAACATAATGAAGTATCCTAATAAGAAACAACTTAAGTGAATGTAAACAGTGTAACAAATACAACAAATATACTGAAACCTGTAAAGAATAATTTGGAAAAACACAAGAGATGTCAAAGCATAGAACACAAATCATCATCCTCTTTCAGCTTTTCCCGTTAGGGGTCACCACAGCGGATCATCTCTTTCCATTTCTTCCTATCTTCTGCATCTTGCTCTGTCACACCAACCGCCTGCATGTCCTCTCTCACCATGTCCATAAACCTTATCTTAGGCCTTCCTCTTCTCCTCTTAACTGGCAGCTCCATCCTTAGCATCTTTTTCCCAATATACCCATCATCCCTCCTCAGCACACGTCCAAGCCAACGCAATCTCGTCTCTCTTGCTTTATCTCCAAACTGTCCAACATGAGCTGACCCTCTAATATACTGATTCCTAATCCTATCCAGCCTAGTCACACCGAGTGCAAATCTTAACATCTTTAACTCTGCCACATCCAGCTCGGACTCCTGCCTTTTTGTCAATGCCACTGTCTCCAACCCATATAACATAGCTGGTCTCACTACCCTCTTGTAGACCTTCCCTTTCACTCTTACTGGTACCCGTCTGTCACAAATCACTCCTGACACTCTTCTCCACCCATTCCACCCTGCCTGTACTCTCTTCTTCACCTCTCTTCCACATTCACCATTACTCTGAACTGTTGATCCCAAGTACTTAAACTTGTCCACCTTTACTAGCTCTACTCCCTGCATCCTCACCATTCCTCTACCCTCCCTTTCATTTACACACATATATTCTGTCTTAGCCCTGCTGACTTTCATTCCTCTGCTCCCTAGAGCATATCTCCACCTCTCCAGAGTCTCCTCAACCTGATTCCTACTCTCACTACAGATCACAATGTCATCTGCAAACATCATAGTCCACGGGGCCTCTTGCCTGATCTCATCTGTCAACCTGTCCATCACTACTGCAAATAAGAAAGGACTCAGAGCTGATCCTTGATGTAATCCCACCTCTACCTTAAACGGATCTGTCACTCCCACTGCAGTCCTCACCACTGTCACACTACCCTCGTACATATCCTGTACCACTCTTACATACTTCTCTGCCACTCCCGACTTCCTCATACAATACCACAACTCTTCTCTAGGCACCCTGTCATATGCTTTCTCCAAGTCTACAAAGACACAATGCAACTCCTTCTGACCTTCTCTGTATTTCTCCAATAACACTCAGAGCAAACATTGCATCTGTAGTGCTCTTTCCTGGCATGAAACCATACTGCTGATCACTAATCATCACCTCCCTTCTTAACCTAGCTTCTACTACTCTTTCCCATAACTTCAAGCTGTGACTGATCAGTGTTATCCCTCTGTAGTTACTGCAGCTCTGCACATCACCCTTATTCTTAAAGATAGGTACCAAAACACTTTTTCTCCACTCCTCAGGCATCCTCTGACTTTCCAAAATTTCATTAAACAATCTAGTTAGAAATTCCACTGCCATTTCTCCTAAGCACCTCCATGCTTCCATTGGTATGTCATCTGGGCCAACAGCCTTTCCATTCTTCATCCTCTTCATAGCTGCCCTTACTTCCTCCTTGTTAATCTGTTTCACTTCCTGATTCACTATCCCCACATCATCCAACCTTCTCTCTCTCTCATTCTCTTCATTCATCAGCCTCTCAAAATACTCTTTCCATCTACTCAACACACTCTCCTCTCTTGTGAGTACCTTTCCCTCACTATCCTTTATCACCCTTACTTGCTGCACATCTTTCCCAGCTCTGTCCCTCTGTCTAGCTAATCGGTACAGGTCCTTTTCTCCCTCTTTAGTGTCCAACCTCTCATACAACTCTCCATATGCCTTATCCTTAGCTTTCGCCACCTCTCTCTTTGCCATGCACCTCATCTCCTTATACTCATGTCTACTTTCTTCATCTCTTTGACAATCCCACTTCTTCTTCACCAGCCTCTTCCTCTGTATACTCTCCTGTACTTCTTCATTCCACCACCAGGTCTCCTTGTCCTCCTTCCTCTGTCCAGATGTCACACCAAGCACCTTTCTAGCAGTCACCCTTACTAGTTCTGCTGTAGTTACCCAGCTATTCGGTAACTTTCCACTGCCTCCCAGTGCCTGTCTTAACTCTTCCCTAAACTCCACTTCACAATCACCCTTTTTTAACTTCCACCATTTAATCCTTGGCACTGCTTTCACACTCCTCCTCCTCTTCCTGATCACCAACGTCATCCTACAGACCACCATTCTATGCTGCTTAACTACACTTTCCCCTGCCACCACTTTACAGTCTCCAATCTCCTTCAGACTTGATGCGGAGAACTTTTCATAATAGCATAGAACACAAATAAAAATACAAATAAAAATAAGCATGGCAGCCCAGTAAACACAAATCAATTTAATACAGCAAATATAGTTTTAACTGTAACATTCATCTTTGGTACAACAAAGGCATATTAAAACTGAAGCAAATATTAAAACTATATTAACAAATAAAAACATAAAAAGAACTAGTAAGAAAGTATAGAGCCACCTGGAGTCCACTATAAATAATCGTTTCTTATTTCATAGAGACATATTTATTCAAACTCAAACTCTAACACTACAAAAGTTGTTATTCAAAACAGTGACATTATTAAATTTGCAAGACTCAAGAAATTTTCTTTTTGCAGAGAAGCAAACTTTCCTGCACCTCCTGGCAGGGAGGCAAGCCTCCTCACCATAAACAATTCCAAGATTGAACAACTAGGAAAAGAGGGAGAAAGTAAATAAAATACAGCACTCCCACTCCTTTTCTTGCACTTCTTCAAGACTAAGAGCCATGGTAGGAAGCCCACAATCGTTTAGGGTCAGCATTCTGAGCATCAATCACTTATCCAGTAGGGCTCCTGTCTCATTCTATATGTTAAGAAGTGAACATGGCTAAAGTGAATGTTTAATATCGTAGGACTATTAGCTTCTCTTTTCTCCTTAAATATCCAATGAAAATGGAATATAACCTAGTCAGACATCCTGGCAAACAATGACAAATAAAACACACACATACATATATAAACAAATAGATAGACTGCCATGGTCCATACAACTTCTGAATTTCATTAAAACTTCCATTCCATTTCATAAAACTTAAAATTAGTGTGCACTGCTAGTGCATTCTGTACATGCTTTCCTTTGATATCAGAAATGTGCTTTTAAATGATGGCTCTAATCTTAACTGTTTTTAACTGCATAAAAGTGGCTGTTTGTGCATACTGCTAGGTAGACCACATAAGTCATACAATAGGTACAGAAATGCAAGCTAGCATATATATGACACCAGTAAATGTTAAATGAATTACACTTCAGACTAAAGCAGCTTTCCTCATTTGTATTTGTATATCTGCCAAAAGATAACATTTGTACTGGTAAATTCTAACAAAACCAAATGACTTCCAAGATGCATTTGGTCTGTTAGTCTTGACTTAATGAGCTTTGATAAAATCATTATCAGTTACTTACCTCATGTCTCTCAATGAAACTGTCAGCATAAATAGACACATACATATTTATGTATGTATGTGTGTGTGGTATGTATATATATATATATATATATATATATATATGTGTGTGTGTGTGTGTGTGTGTGTGTATACATATACACATACATGTATATATATATATATATATATATATATATATATATATATATATATATATATATATATATATGTGTGTATAGAGAGAGAGAGAGACACACATACATATATAAATAGGCATATATATATATATATATATATATATATATAGAGAGAGAGAGAGAGAGAGAGAGAGATCATTGTTTTAGTAGCTCATTTATCAAGTGAACTTGAAAACTCCAAGTTAAATCTGTATGCACTGAGATCTAATAAAAAGCCTCCTGCATGCATTGCTTTCCTTGCAAATAAGAAAAACTGTCACTATCTAAGTAGATTTGTCTTAAATGTTCCAAATGTTCCAGAAAAGGGTATATATCCAAGCACTGCACTGTTATTTATATCATTGCTATGCCTGTAAAAATATATTAGGGTAAGCCACTTAAACTGTTTGTAAAAACATTCCTATGGACTATAATCCTATGATATGTGATAATGCTGAATTTTTAACTATTTGAATTGTATCATTTTTCTATCACTGTGTCATTACTAAACTTATCAAATGTAACATTGCGGTTGACAAAAAGAAATGCAGGAATCTGGACTCAGGAAGAATGATTATATTAATCAAATCACAACATGTTTGCAATCATAAAATAATTAATGAGCAGAAAATTGAAGTGACATATGTATTTGGATGCAAAGGAGGGCTCTCTATAACACAAGTAGAAATACAGACTCACTTAGGAAAAGCATTACACCCTCTAGTGCTAGTGCCTAACTAAACACAAGATGTGATAATTAGCCAAGACTTTCCCCCAGTTTGGCCATGACTTTCACTAGTTGAAAAAACTATGGAAGTTATGAGGGAAAGATTCAGCCAGATATACTGCCAGAAACACATCAGAAGTAAAGACAATGGTACAGAGCTAGAAAACAGAAAAGGAATTAAGAATTGGGTCTAGGAGGAAAGGTTTGATAAGCCTAATACTGAGTCTTATAAAAAATAATCATGATGTTAAAACAATGAAGTCAGTGTGGAAGCTGACAGAGACAGGCCTATAGTTAAGAATACACTAAGACAGCCGATGAAGAAAAAGATGTATATCTTAATGAAGAAAAAGGGAAAACAGAACCTAAGCAGATCCCAAAGCTTCTCCTGCTAGAGTAAAACAAAGAGACAATGAGAAACAGAAGTAGAACTCTAACAGCAAAGAAAAAATAATATACTAAAGAAGACAATGGGAAAATTATTTTCATGAGCTCTCTTTTTGGAGGACAAATTAGACGAAGAGGAAAAGCCTGTACCTGTATTTATAGGAGAAGAGGTCAAGGCCTCTACCTCACATCAAAATACTGATTAAAATAATGCTAACATGGCTGAAATACATATAAGCCATATCAAATTCAAAATGTCTTATTGAAAGACAATTCACTAAGTAGAGTTAGAGAGAACATAGAACAAGGGGGCTGGTAGCCAAAGGAACAAAACATCCATATTTCATGTCCGTGCTTTCAGTTAAGAAATGGCCTACTCCACATGGAAACCAAAGGCAAATAGAGATTGAGACAGTTATTACTTAACAAAATAGAACACTTGTAATGACATTAGAATACAACCATTTTTGGGTAGTCTGTTGGGGATGGGTAAGACAAAAGCTGGGGATTTATTAAGATTTGTGCGACCTGATATTGCAAAGAACAAAGAGATCTCTTGTGCAGCCTATACAGAGTGTCCAAGAGTATAGCATCCAACCCGAGATTTAAGAAACCTTTTATTCCCTTACCCATTCTGGATGCTCCATTTGAATGTACAGTAATAGGCATTGTGGATCAACTTGTAAAATAAAGTAAGGGTCCTGAGGACCTTCTAGCAGTTACTGATTATTCACAAAATCTCCTGAGGTTGATTAGCAGCTCTGATGTCTAACTGAGCTGGCAGGGTAGGATGGGTGAGAGCAGCCACTGTTGGTTTGCCTTTCCTGGGAACAGCAGGGCAGATGCTGTGTGCATGGACCTATGCAAGCTGCCATATTGGGCAAGTATTAGTCAGGGGATTCATAGGTTCATAGGTTCATAGGTTTATACTAGGCTATCTGCCCTAAGGCATTTATAAGCCTAGCCCAAAGTTTTGTGGCTTACGCCACCCCTTATATGAAAAAATACTGTGCCCATTAGTTTGTTGTGCCTCTGTCCAGCAGTGACACAGAGATGATTCCCGGGGTAAACCTATGATTTCCCATCCACAGGTCAAGATTTCTCTTGAACAGAGCCAGCGAGGTGCTCTGCCTCACATGGACCGGGATCTTATTCCACAGCACAGGGAGTCTCTGAGTGATAAATCTATCCCTCCAGCACGTCCTATTTATATCCGTGCTAAGGTTTAAGTCGCTTGCTCTAGTGATTTTGGTGGATTTGGATTTTTTGAGGTGGAGCATGTCCATTAATTCCGGGTTGGACATGGCCTTGTATGTCAGGCACATGTCACCTCTGAGCAGACGGTATGCGACTGAATAGAGCTGGAGTTTCTTCAATCTGGCAGCATATGACAGATTTTGGAGTCCCTTTATCCTTTTGGTGAGGAACTTTTGGGGTCTCTCCAATTGCTGCAGATGTCGGGTGAGATACATCCCGAATGGGGCATTGTACTCGATCATTGGTCTGATAAGTGAAGAGTACAGGGGAACAATGACCTCACTAGATCTGGATGTGAATCCCTTCATGATCAGGTGGGCAATGTAGAAGGTCTTTCTAACCACTTTAGCAACGTGAGTGTCAAAAGAAAGGCCACTGTCAACCTGGGTCCCCAGGTCCCTGATAACCTCTTCGGTGCTTAGTGGATTGCCGCCTATATGGTAGCTTGGGGTTACCTTGTTTTTCCCGAAGGGTATGACTATACATTTTTTGATGTTTAACTTCAGGCCATGGCTCTGGCACCAGCTATCTGTTTCCGTGAGTCCCTTCTGAAGGATATCCGTGTCCGATGCACTTTCCACTATGGCGCCCAGTTTGCAGTCGTCTGCAAACTTTGTCAGCCAAAGTCCTCCCATGTTGGCCTGTACTTCTGAGAAGTAGATGCTGAACAATAGGGGGCCAAGGTCCGAGCCCTGTGGGACACCAATTGTGACCGGCTTGGAGTCTGACATAGCGCCAGCAACTCTAACCCTGTGGGTTCTGTCCTTAAGCCAGTTTGCAACCCATCTTGTGACATATGGGTTTACATTTAAGCTGGTAAGTTTTTCTACAATACCCGAGTGGGGTATTGTGTCGAAAGCCTTTGCAAGGTCAAGGTAGGGTGTATGGACTGCCTTTCCCTCATCAATGGCCTTGGTGACTGTTTTGAAGAAGTCGACCAAGTTCAAAAGGCATGATCTGCCCTTGACAAAGCCAAACTGGGTCGGGTCCAATGTCTGCAAGTCCCCTATATCTTTGTTTATGAGCTCCATTATGATCCTCTCCATAGCTTTGCAGACTAGACTTGTTAAGCTTATGGGCGGTAATTACCAGGGTCCGTAGAGGCACCGCCTTTGTGGAGTGGGACCACAGTTGCCGTACGCCACTCCTTGGGCACGTATCCTGTGGTAAGGCTGAGATTAAACAGCTGCTTTATGTGCGGGTTTAATTCCTCATTTAGCTCATGTAGCACACAGCCTGGGACACCATCCGGTCCCATTGATGCTGTGTTTTTAGCTTTAGAGAGAGCAGCTTTCACCTGCGCATTTGAGATGTCTGGGAGGCTACACTCTGCTGGGATAGTTATCTCTCCTTTAGTGGGGGAGAGGGGGGGTGAAATTTGCACTGAACCTGTCTGCCAGTATGTTGGCAATGTCTGTGGGTTCAGTGATTTTTGTATCATTTTGGACTAATTCTGAGCATATCTGGGAGTTTCCACCCAGGTTCCTAACATAGCTGAAAAAGGCCTTATGATTGTCCTTTGAATCCATGGCAATTTTTCTCTCAAAATTGGCCTTAGTTGATTTTATGAGTGCTCGTATTTTTTTACTAATAATGATCAGGGGTGACTTCCCTTTTATGGATTTTGTTCTATCATGTAATAGCTTTCTCCTCTTATTGTAAAGTTTGTTAATGGCTGGGGTCCACCAGACTGGACGCTTGCCCTTTGTGGAAAGAGTCTTGGTTTTATTTGGGATTGCCTGATCCATGCAGTCCTGGAGGTGTTCATAGAAGGCATTTGTAAGGGCTTCCACAGCTTGGGTTGTGGTTTCCACTGGCTCAGGGGCCTTGAAGGATACCACACCAGTCTTGAGTAGTATGAAGTTTGCTTTAGAGAAGTTCTTCACTGTGGTCTTTTTGTTTGGGGTGGGGCGGGATGTGGATTTCTAGTGAGATTAGTTTATGATCAGATCTCACCAATGAGGATATACTTCGGTGTGGAGCATTTTGTCCCCATGTTTGTGATAATGAGATCTAGTATATTTTTCCTCTCATGGGAACAGTGACTAGCTGTTCCATGGCATTTGAATTTATGAACTCCAGGAACCGTTGGGCTAGAAAGTTAGGGCTTGAGTAATGTTCCCAGTCTATATTCGGGTAGTTGAAGTCACCCAATATGATGGTGTTTGGAGATACATTTATACCCTCCAGTGTCTTCAGGAAGGCTGTGTGGGGTTCCTGAGTTTGAGAGGGTGGCCTGTAGCATGCTACGATTTGTAGAGCAGTTTTGCCTATGGTTAGTTGCACCTGGATGGTTTCCGGCTTTGCGTTGCCACCAACCTGGAGGTGTAGGTATCCTTTATGAATATGGATACACCCCCTCCTTTTGTGGTGTGGTCCGGGTTTTGGGGCCAGAACGCATGATATGAGGTAAAACCTAATAGTGCCGGGGTGCTCTCAGGAGCCTTGAACCAGGTTTCAGTTACAGCACAGACATCGATGTTCTCCACTGAGAAGGGCCTCGAGTGCATGCATTTTGAGATTTAGACTTCTGGCATTGAGCAGCATTACCCTCAGTTTCTTCCCATTTTTGTTTTCTAGGGTGGTAGGTTTAGAATTTGAGCCTTGCCTAAAAAGGCACTATGGGGTGGCAAGAGCCTTAGCCAATATCCAGAATCCCAGGGGTGACAGGTGCAAGCCGTCCCTTGCGAAGCAGCGTGGCTTGTCAAGCATGTCATCCCAGGCAGACAGACACTGGATCCCCTTTGAATGACACCAGACATTAAGCCAATTGTTAAAGCTGATCATCTTGTCTCTATATTGTGGCATCATTCTTGGTGAAGGAAGGATACTGCTCAGAGTCAGGGTCGTACCTGCCTGGGCTACATAATCAGAGAGCTCCTCTATGTCTCTTTTCATGTAGTCCAGGGAGGTACGTCTCAGGTCATTCACACCAGCATGGACAATGATGTGTCATATTTGTACTTGCCGTGGAGTGACCCGAGTGCTTGTGTTATGTGGCGGATTCTAGCGCCCGATAGGCAGCTTACTGTGACCCTCTCCTTGTTCAGCCTGGTGAGTGGGACATCAGTGTGTCTGACTATGGAGTCACCTATGACAAGTATGTTTGTGTTGTATTTGGCCTTAAGGGCTGTGACTGCTTTGCACACTGATTTTGTGGTTTATGTGTTGCTTGTGGGGTGTCTTGAGGTAGCAGTTGTTTGGGTGTCTGCTTTGGAGGCCTCTGCTGTTTAGGTAAATTTTTACTCAGAGCCTCCGGTATGTCTTTGTGTGTTTATGTGTTTGATTCAGTGGTGTGGTAGCATTATGTGAGGCTGGTTTTGTGGTGTGTGTAGTTGCCTTCTCCTCCTGTCTGGTCTTGCCAGTCCTGAGTTGAGAGAGCTCAGCCTCCAGTTTGGCTAAATAGCTGCATCTCTCGCAAGTATTTGTGTTATGTGGGAGGAGAAGAGGGTTGTCTGTGTACATGAGGCAATTGTAACATTGCCTCAATATTCCCAGATTCACCAATTGGGCAGGAGAGGACGCCAGCATCTGGCCCTTCGACATGCTAGAAAAATTAAAAAGTTAGGTATGAGACTGAATAAGAGAAGACTTAGTAAGAAAGTGGGTACTCCTGGGGGGGTTTCGCAAGTGAGGGACTTTGTATAATATAGAAGTGACAAGTGCTGAGGTTTTTTTTTTTTTTTTTAAGAGAAAAAAAAAAAAACTTTTAGGAACAAGTGCTGCGCTTTTTAGTGAAGGGAATATACTGTTTAGGTTACTAGTAGAGCAGTTCTAAGGGAAAAAATGAAGAACAGACTTCATGGAGCCAGAAAAAGTTTAACCTTGTTAAACCGGCGCTTACCAATGCTGCTCTAGTAGCAACTCCGCGCTAAAGCATGCTTTATAGCACGGGGCTGGAAAAGGCAGGAAATGACCCAAAATGGCCACTGAACTACAAGTTACTGTCTTAAACCACTCCTGTGAGGACAAACAGGCAGCTCAGTACTCCCCACTCCCACTGGTGAGTAAAGAAACTTCCCCCTGACCAAACAAAGAAAATGGAGAAGTACAGGAACCAAGACAAAGCCCAGGGATCAACAAAATCTGATCACTGGAACAAACTAGCCAGTAAAGTTAGGAGAACAAGAATATTTTTTTTTTTTCAAATTTTTTTCACAGACAGAACAGAAAACACAATAAATGCTTTGCTTTTCGATTAAATGCTATCAAAAGCTAGCACACTTGAGTGTATTAGCCTGTAGTTTAACTTTTAAGCAAACTTAAACTAAGAAGTGCAACCAACAATTAAAGCTTATAAAAACAGGAAAAACAGGTAATACCACTATAAAATAGACATAAACAGTCGTCGAATAACACAAATGGTCGAAAAATGCAAGAAAAAATACTTAAAATCTGGAAAGTTGCTTTTTCCTTTCTCTGCTGCTTTAGGAACTCTGCTGGATACCACGAGGAGCTGTGCTGAGTTCTCTACAGCCAGAAAAGCCTGCCAAAGCGTGCTTTATAGCAGGGGGCTGGAAAAGGCAGGACATGACCCAAAATGGCCACTGAACTACAAGTTACTGTCTTAAACCACTCCTCTGAGGACAAACAGGCAGCTCAGTACTCCCCACTCCCACTGGTAAGTAAAGAAAGTTCCCCCTGACCAAACAAAGAAAATGGAGAAGTACAGGAACCAAGACAAAGCCCAGGGATCAGCAAAATCTGATCAGTGGAACAAACTAGCCATGAAAGTTAGGAGAACAAGAATATTTTTTTGTTTTTTTTCAAGTTTTTTTTTCACAGACAGAACAGAAAACACAATAAATGCTTTGCTTTTCGATTAAATGCTATCAAAAGCTAGTACACTTGAGTGTATTAGCCTGTAGTTTAACTTTTAAGCAAACTTAAACTAAGAAGTGCAACCAACAATTAAAGCTTATAAAAACAGGAAAAACAGGTAATACCACTATAAAATAGACATAAACAGTCGTCGAATAACACAAATGGTCGAAAAATGCAAGAAAAAATACTTAAAATCTGGAAAGTTGCTTTTTCCTTTCTCTGCTGCTCTAGGAACTCTGCTGGATACCACGAGGAGCTGTGCTGAGTTCTCTACAGCCAGAAAAGCCTGCCAAAGCATGCTTTACAGCAGAGGGCTGGAAAAGGCAGGAAATGACCCAAAATGGCCACTGAACTACAAGTTACTATCTTAAACCACTCCTCTGAGGACAAACAGGCAGCTCAGTACTCCCCACTCCCACTGGTGAGTAAAGAAACTTCCCCCTGACCAAACAAAGAAAATGGAGAAGTACAGGAACCAAGACAAAGCCCAGGGATCAGCAAAATCTGATCACTGGAACAAACTAGCCAGGAAAGTTAGGAGAACAAGAATATTTTTTTTTTTTTTTTCAAGTTTTTTTCACAGACAGAACAGAAAACACAATAAATGCTTTGCTTTTCAATTAAATGCTATCAAAAGCTAGTACACTTGAGTGTATTAGCCTGTCGTTTAACTTTTAAGCAAACTTAAACTAAGAAGTGCAACCAACAATTAAAGCTTATAAAAACAGGAAAAACAGGTAGTACCACTATAAAATAGACAGAAACAGTCGTCGAATAACACAAATGGTCGAAAAATGCAATAAAAAATACTTAAAATCTGGAAAGTTGCTTTTTCCTTTCTCTGCTGCTCTAGGAACTCTGCTGGATACCACGAGGAGCTGTGCTGAGTTCTCTACAGCCAGAAAAGCCTGCCAAAGCGTGCTTTATAGCAGGGGGCTGGAAAAG
>NC_056745.1:151276096-151312559 GCF_019279795.1 Protopterus annectens | reverse complement strand
CCTTTTTTTCGGGAAAAAAAGGGGGTTTTGGTTTTTTCCCCCCCCTTTCTCTGCTGCTCTAGGAACTCTGCTGGATACCACGAGGAGCTGTGATGAGTTCTCTACAGCCAGAAAAGCCTGCCAAAGCGTGCTTTATAGCACGGGGCTGGAAAAGGCAGGACATGACCCAAAATGGCCACTGAACTACAAGTTACTGTCTTAAACCACTCCTCTGAGGACAAACAGGCAGCTCCGTACTCCCCACTCCCACTGGTGAGTAAAGAAACTTCCCCCCGACCAAACAAAGACAATGGAGAAGTACAGGAACCAAGACAAAGCCCAGGGATCAGAAAAATCTGATCACTGGAACAAACTAGCCAGGAAAGTTAGGAGAACAAGTATATTTTTTTTGTTTTTTTTTTCAAGTTTTTTTTTCACCGACAGAACAGAAAACACAATAAATGCTTTGCTTTTCGATTAAATGCTATCAAAAGCTAGTACACTTGAGTGTATTGGCCTGTAGTTTAACTTTTAAGCAAACTTAAACTAAGAAGTGCAACCAACAATGAAAGCTTATAAAAACAGGAAAAACAGGTAGTACCACTATAAAATAGACAGAAACAAATGGTCGAAAAATGCAAGAAAAAATACTTAAAATCTGGAAAGTTGCTTTTTCCTTTCTCTGCTGCTCTAGGAACTCTGCTGGATACCACGAGGAGCTGTGCTGAGTTCTCTACAGCCAGAAAAGCCTGCCAAAGCGTGCTTTATAGCAGGGGGCTGGAAAAGGCAGGAAATGACCCAAAATGGCCACTGAACTACAAGTTACTGTCTTAACCCACTCCTCTGAGGACAAACAGGCAGCTCAGTACTCCCCACTCCCACTGGTGAGTACAGAAACTTCCCCCTGACCAAACAAAGAAAATGGAGAAGTACAGGAACCAAGACAAAGCCCAGGGATCAGCAAAATCTGGTCACTGGAACAAACTAGCCAGGAAAGTTAGGACAACAAGAATATTTTTTTGTTTTTTTTCAAGTTTTTTTTTCACAGACAGAAGAGAAAATACAATAAATGCTTTGCTTTTCGATTAAATGCTATCAAAAGCTAGTACACTTGAGTGTATTAGCCTGTAGTTTAACTTTTAAGCAAACTTAAACTAAGAAGTGCAACCAACAATTAAAGCTTATAAAAACAGGAAAAACAGGTAATACCACTATAAAATAGACATAAACAGTCATCAAATAACACAAATGGTCGAAAAATGCAAGAAAAAATACTTAAAATCTGGAAAGTTGCTTTTCCTTTCTCTGCTGCTCTAGGAACTCTGCTGGATACCACGAGGAGCTGTGCTGAGTTCTCTACAGCCAGAAAAGCCTGCCAAAGCGTGCTTTATAGCAGAGGGCTGGAAAAGGCAGGAAATGACCCAAAATGGCCACTGAACTACAAGTTACTGTCTTAAACCACTCCTCTGAGGACAAACAGGCAGCTCAGTACTCCCCACTCCCACTGGTGAGTAAAGAAACTTCCCCCTGACCAAACAAAGAAAATGGAGAAGTACAGGAACCAAGACAAAGCCCAGGGATCAGAAAAATCTGATCACTGGAACAAACTAGCCAGGAAAGTTAGGACAACAAGAATATTTTTTTTTTTTTTTCAAGTTTTTTTTTACAGACAGAACAGAAAACACAATAAATGCTTTGCTTTTCGATTAAATGCTATCAAAAGCTAGTACACTTGTGTGTATTAGCCTGTAGTTTAACTTTTAAGCAAATTTAAACTAAGAAGTGCAACCAACAATTAAAGCTTATAAAAATAGGAAAAACAGGTTGTACCACTATAAAATAGACAGAAACAGTCGTCGAATAACACAAATGGTCGAAAAATGCAATAAAAAATACTTAAAATCTGGAAAATTGCTTTTTCCTTTCTCTGCTGCTTTAGGAACTCTGCTGGATACCACGAGGAGCTGTGCTGAGTTCTCTACAGCCAGAAAAGCCTGCCAAAGCGTGCTTTATAGCAGGGGGCTAGAAAAGGCAGGAAATTACCCAAAATGGCCACTGAACTACAAGTTACTGTCTTAAACCACTCCTCTGAGGACAAACAGGCAGCTCAGTACTCCCCACTCCCACTGGTGAGTAAAGAAACTTCCCCCTGACCAAACAAAGAAAATGAAGAAGTACAGGAACCAAGACAAAGCCCAGGGATCAGCAAAATCTGATCAATGGAACAAACTAGCCAGGAAAGTTAAGAGAACAAGAATATTTTTTTGTTTTTTTTCAAGTTTTTTTTTCACAGACAGAACAGAAAACACAATAAATGCTTTACTTTTCGATTAAATGTTATCAAAAGCAAGTAGACTTGAGTGTATTAGCCTGTAGTTTAACTTTTAAGCAAACTTAAACTAAGAAGTGCAACCAACAATTAAAGCTTATAAAAACAGGAAAAACAGGTAATACCACTATAAAATAGACATAAACAGTCGTGGAATAACACAAATGGTCGAAAAATGCAAGAAAAAATACTTCAAATCTGGAAAGTTGCTTTTTCCTTTCTCTGCTGCTCTAGGAACTCTGCTGGATACCACGAGGAGCTGTGCTGAGTTCTCTACAGCCAGAAAAGCCTGCCAAAGCGTGCTTTATAGCAGGGGGCTGGAAAAGGCAGGACATGACCCAAAATGGCCACTGAACTACAAGTTACTGTCTTAAACCACTCCTCTGAGGACAAACAGGCAGCTCAGTACTCCCCACTCCCACTGGTGAGTAAAGAAACTTCCCCCTGACCAAACAAAAAAAATGGAGAAGTACAGGAACCAAGACAAAGCCCAGGGATCAGAAAAATATGATCACTGGAACAAACTAGCCAGGAAAGTGAGGAGAACAAGAATATTTTTTTTGTTTTTTTTTCAAGTTTTTTTTTCACCGACAGAACAGAAAACACAATAAATGCTTTGCTTTTCGATTAAATGCTATCAAAAGCTAGTACACTTGAGTGTATTGGCCTGTAGTTTAACTTTTAAGCAAACTTAAACTAAGAAGTGCAACCAAAAATTAAAGCTAATAAAAACAGGAAAAACAGGTAGTACCACTATAAAATAGACAGAAACAGTCGTCGAATAACACAAATGGTCGAAAAATGCAAGAAAAAATACTTCAAATCTGGAAAGTTGCTTTTTCCTTTCTCTGCTGCTCTAGGAACTCTGCTGGATACCACGAGGAGCTGTGCTGAGTTCTCTACAGCCAGAAAAGCCTGCCAAAGCGTGCTTTATAGCAGGGGGCTGGAAAAGGCAGGAAATGACCCAAAATGGCCACTGAACTACAATTTACTGTCTTAAACCACTCCTCTGAGGACAAACAGGCAGCTCCGTACTCCCCACTCCCACTGTTGAGTAAAGAAACTTCCCCCCGACCAAACAAAGACAATGGAGAAGTACAGGAATCAAGACAAAGCCCAGGGATCAGAAAAATCTGATCACTGGAACAAACTAGCCAGGAAAGTTAGGAGAACAAGTATATTTTTTTTTTTTTTTTCAAGTTTTTTTTTCACCGACAGAACAGAAAACACAATAAATGCTTTGCTTTTCGATTAAATGCTATCAAAAGCTAGTACACTTGAGTGTATTGGCCTGTAGTTTAACTTTTAAGCAAACTTAAACTAAGAAGTGCAACCAACAATTAAAGCTTATAAAAACAGGAAAAACAGGTAGTACCACTATAAAATAGACAGAAACAGTCGTCGAATAACACAAATGGTCGAAAAATGCAAGAAAAAATACTTAAAATCTGGAAAGTTGCTTTTTCCTTTCTCTGCTGCTCTAGGAACTCTGCTGGATACCACGAGGAGCTGTGCTGAGTTCTCTACAGCCAGAAAAGCCTGCCAAAGCGTGCTTTATAGCAGGGGCTGGAAAAGGCAGGAACTGACCCAAAATGGCCACTGAACTACAAGTTACTGTCTTAAACCACTCCTCTGAGGACAAACAGGCAGCTCAGTACTCCCCACTCCCACTGGTGAGTACAGAAACTTCCCCCTGACCAAACAAAGAAAATGGAGAAGTACAGGAACCAAGACAAAGCCCAGGGATCAGCAAAATCTGGTCACTGGAACAAACTAGCCAGGAAAGTTAGGACAACAAGAATATTTTTTTGTTTTTTTTCAAGTTTTTTTTTCACAGACAGAACAGAAAACACAATAAATGCTTTGCTTTTCGATTAAATGCTATCAAAAGCTAGTACACTTGAGTGTATTAGCCTTTAGTTTAACTTTTAAGCAAACTTAAACTAAGAAGTGCAACCAACAATTAAAGCTTATAAAAACAGGAAAAACAGGTAATACCACTATAAAATAGACATAAACAGTCGTCAAATAACACAAATGGTCGAAAAATGCAAGAAAAAAATACTTCAAATCTGGAAAGTTGCTTTTTCCTTTCTCTGCTGCTCTAGGAACTCTGCTGGATACCACGAGGAGCTGTGCTGAGTTCTCTACAGCCAGAAAAGCCTGCCAAAGCGTGCTTTATAGCAGGGGGCTGGAAAAGGCAGTAAATGACCCAAAATGGCCACTGAACTACAAGTTACTGTCTTAAACCACTCCTCTGAGGACAAACAGGCAGCTCAGTACTCCCCACTCCCACTGGTGAGTAAAGAAACTTCCCCCTGACCAAACAAAGAAAATGGAGAAGTACAGGAACCAAGACAAAGCCCAGGGATCAGAAAAATCTGATCACTGGAACAAACTAGCCAGGAAAGTTAGGACAACAAGAATATTTTTTTTTTGTTTTTTTTTCAAGTTTTTTTTTTACAGACAGAACAGAAAACACAATAAATGCTTTGCTTTTCGATTAAATGCTATCAAAAGCTAGTACACTTGTGTGTATTAGCCTGTAGTTTAACTTTTAAGCAAATTTAAACTAAGAAGTGCAACCAACAATTAAAGCTTATAAAAATAGGAAAAACAGGTTGTACCACTATAAAATAGACAGAAACAGTCGTCGAATAACACAAATGGTCGAAAAATGCAATAAAAAATACTTAAAATCTGGAAAATTGCTTTTTCCTTTCTCTGCTGCTTTAGGAACTCTGCTGGATACCACGAGGAGCTGTGCTGAGTTCTCTACAGCCAGAAAAGCCTGCCAAAGCGTGCTTTATAGCAGGGGGCTAGAAAAGGCAGGAAATGACCCAAAATGGCCACTGAACTACAAGTTACTGTCTTAAACCACTCCTCTGAGGACAAACAGGCAGCTCAGTACTCCCCACTCCCACTGGTGAGTAAAGAAACTTCCCCCTGACCAAACAAAGAAAATGAAGAAGTACAGGAACCAAGACAAAGCCCAGGGATCAGCAAAATCTGATCAATGGAACAAACTAGCCAGGAAAGTTAAGAGAACAAGAATATTTTTTTGTTTTTTTTCAAGTTTTTTTTTCACAGACAGAACAGAAAACACAATAAATGCTTTGCTTTTCGATTAAATGTTATCAAAAGCAAGTAGACTTGAGTGTATTAGCCTGTAGTTTAACTTTTAAGCAAACTTAAACTAAGAAGTGCAACCAACAATTAAAGCTTATAAAAACAGGAAAAACAGGTAATACCACTATAAAATAGACATAAACAGTCGTCGAATAACACAAATGGTCGAAAAATGCAAGAAAAAATACTTCAAATCTGGAAAGTTGCTTTTTCCTTTCTCTGCTGCTCTAGGAACTCTGCTGGATACCACGAGGAGCTGTGATGAGTTCTCTACAGCCAGAAAAGCCTGCCAAAGCGTGCTTTATAGCACGGAGCTGGAAAAGGCAGGACATGACCCAAAATGGCCACTGAACTACAAGTTACTGTCTTAAACCACTCCTCTGAGGACAAACAGGCAGCTCAGTACTCCCCACTCCCACTGGTGAGTAAAGAAACTTCCCCCTGACCAAACAAAGAAAATGGAGAAGTACAGGAACCAAGACAAAGCCCAGGGATCAGAAAAATCTGATCACTGGAACAAACTAGCCAGGAAAGTTAGGAGAACAAGAATATTTTTTTTTGTTTTCAAGTTTTTTTTTCACCGACAGAACAGAAAACACAATAAATGCTTTGCTTTTCGATTAAATGCTATCAAAAGCTAGTACACTTGAGTGTATTGGCCTGTAGTTTAACTTTTAAGCAAACTTAAACTAAGAAGTGCAACCAAAAATTAAAGCTTATAAAAACAGGAAAAACAGGTAGTACCACTATAAAATAGACAGAAACAGTCGTCGAATAACACAAATGGTCGAAAAATGCAAGAAAAAATACTTCAAATCTGGAAAGTTGCTTTTTCCTTTCTCTGCTGCTCTAGGAACTCTGCTGGATACCACGAGGAGCTGTGCTGAGTTCTCTACAGCCAGAAAAGCCTGCCAAAGCGTGCTTTATAGCAGGGGGCTGGAAAAGGCAGGAAATTACCCAAAATGGCCACTGAACTACAAGTTACTGTCTTAAACCACTCCTCCGAGGACAAACAGGCAGCTCAGTACTCCCCACTCCCACTGGTGAGTAAAGAAACTTCCCCCTGACCAAACAAAGAAAATGGAGAAGTACAGGAACCAAGACAAAGCCCAGGGATCAGCAAAATCTGATCACTAGAACAAACTAGCCAGGAAAGTTAGGAGAACAAGAATATTTTTTTGTTTTTTTCAAGTTTTTTTTTCACAGACAGAACAGAAAACACAATAAATGCTTTGCTTTTCGATTAAATGCTATCAAAAGCTAGTACACTTGAGTGTATTAGCATGTAGTTTAACTTTTAAGCAAACTTAAACTAAGAAGTGCAACCAACAATTAAAGCTTATAAAAACAGGAAAAACAGGTAATACCATTATAAAATAGACAGAAACAGTCATCGAATAACACAAATGGTCGAAAAATGCGAGAAAAAATACTTAAAATCTGGAAAGTTGCTTTTTCCTTTCTCTGCTGCTCTAGGAACTCTGCTGGATACCACGAGGAGTTTTGCTGAGTTCTCTACAGCTTGTAAAGACATGCTCCCTTCAGCAGCAGCATGCAGCAGAGCTGAAAAAGCCATTGAGATAAGTAGGTTTGCACAACCAGGAGAGTGATAGGCTGGTCTATAGGACAGGCAAGCTGGCCCACTCTCTACTCCAAACTGTTGCTGGGTGAACAGGACTTTCCCAGCAGGAATGAATGTGCCATAGTGTTCTCACCTGCGCAGGGAATACCAGAGTCCAGACCCACAGAATGAATGGTCAAATTTGGTAAAGGTAGAGGAGCCATTGGGTGAGGTCCAGCAGAGAAAAAAAAATATTCTCAGGGAGCACCCCTATGAAGATCCAGTGCAAAGCCATAGCAAAAGAGCTTTTTTCTATGGTATGAATTCCATTAGAAATTGTTGCTGACCAAGAAACCTCATTCATGTCAGTGTAACACATCAGCTCAAACTGTTAAAATGAAACTACTATAAAGTTCTTATTACAGCTTGCTTTAATATGATATTATATTATACTTTGGATGCAAGGGACATTGAATATGTAATTCAGAAGAACTGGTCCTTGCTGCAACTGGATAATAGTATTAAACATCATTTTTCATCCCCTCCTACTTTTACATATAAAAATAATTTTAATATAAAAACATTTTTAGAGAGACCAAAAATGAATAATTAGGGGTTCGCAATAACAAGAAAATGCGGACACTGTCGCCACTGCCCATTTATTTGCACTGATTATTTGAATGTGGTGTTAGGTAACTTCGATTTTAACACTAGAAGGACAGCTTATGATTGTTTGACATTGAAGTTTATATGCCTGGCCACATGTAATGTATGTCCCACATTCTATGTGGGGAAAATGAAACATACACTCAATAAGCAAATTTATCAACACAATTATAGTATTCAGCGCAAAGATGATAAAAGTGCTTTCACCAGGCATAGTGTAGATTGTAAGAGCTTTATAAAATTTACATTTTCAACTTTTGAGCAGATTGAGGTGTACCCTTATTGTGAGGACTGAGAAAATAGACTATTGCAAAGAAAAATGCATTAGCAGATTAGGTTGAATGCCACAAACTATCCAGGGTTGAAATGAGGCAGTGTGCACTTCTAACAAATTAAAGAGGAAAGCTTCATATCTATAACACAACATTTTTATGAGGTTTATGAATTTAAAATGTATATTTAATGGTGTTAAAATGTATGTTAAATGTTTTTAAATTAAATTTGATGTTGTTCTTAATTTTTCATTGTATAAAATGAAGTAATCACATAGCCATGATTTTATTGGATAGAATGTGAATGTGTTTTTAACGAATGATTGAAACCAGGGGTGTGTTTTTTTTCATTAATGGTTCTGAGGATGTTTTGTTTGTAAATACGAAAGCACTAAAACATAGATTTTTTAAGGGTAATGGATTTTGGTACATCATGAGGACTGTGGTGCCGAACTAGTGGTAGTGTTGGTTTAAAAGTTAAGTTTTCCTCTAGTTCTGGGTATCGACAAAGATTTTGTTGAATGACTCTTAGTTTACAATTGTCTGCAAGCCTGATTAGCCAGATGTCTCAGTTCAAGGTTTAGAAATTAGAAAAGCAAATGCTGAATAAAGGAGGTCCAGCAACAGAGCCCTGTGGGACAACAGTGGTCACCTTCATACTCTGTGATAAGACACCTTTTATCCACACTGTATAGGTTCTTATAACCAATTCCCTATTCATCTTAGCACATAAGAATATATTTGCAATACATTAAACTTGCTAACTATGCTTGTATGGGGAATGGTATTAAATGCCTTGGTCCGGTCAAGGTATGCTGTATGGAAAGCATGACCATTGGCAAAAGTTTGTGTCACCATATCAAAGAAGTTAGCCATGCTCATTAGATAGGATCTACCTCTGACAAAGCCAAACTGCAGTGGGTCTAGTCTGGTGAGAGTTTTAATGCCATAATTTATCAGGTCAGCTATAATATGTTACACAGCTTTGTAAATAAGGCTTGTCAGGCTGATAGGTTCATAGGTTTATACTAGGCTATCTGCCCTAAGGCATTTATAAGCCTAGCCCAAATTTTTTTGGCTTACGCCACCCCTTATAAGAAAAAATACTGTGCCCATTGGCCTATAATTCTTGGGGTCAGTGGTGAGGCCGCCCTTGTGGAGTGGTATTACTACCACTGTGTGCCAAACCTCAGGGTCAAAGCCAGTGGCTAAACTCAAGTTAAATAGTTTAAAGTGTGACTCTGCCAGGGCTTGAAACAGCAAGGAATATTGTCAGGTCCCACTGACAAAGTAGTTTTAGTCCCGAGGTTCACATTCAGTGTATGTATTTTAGTGATGAAGAGGGTCTGAGATTCAGGGATGAGTGGGATTCATTGGAAACACTGTATTATAAATATCCCCAAGGCTTGCTAGATAATAACAACATATTCTCAGAAAGACAGTTTAATTCAGTACACTATAGAAACCATTCCTGGTATGAAATTAAATTTGAAACCATACCTGATACAGAATCCTAACACCAAGTATCTATAGAAGCAAAATGTTTAAACCAGGGTCATAATTCCAAAGTGAGTGGAGCCGTTGAACTGATCTTCAAGTCTGATGAATCTACAAGACTTTGTAATGTCCTCAGAGAGCTAAATAACTCATGTTCTATGCTACAAGCGGATGAATAGATTGAATAATTGAGTAAGGCTAGGTTTCTGTCCACTTTAGACTTAACCAAAAGCTTATTCGCAAATTCCTCTAGCTCCAGAAACCAAAGAAATGTTATTGTCCACACAGTACAGGCTGTTTACTATAGAGTCCTGACTTTTGGTCTCCACAAAGCAGCTGCAGCATTCAAGAGGCTGATGGACAAAAAATGTATACCTCACAGAAGCTATGCAGCAGCCTACCTGAATGGTGTGTTAATATTTTGTGGGGCCTGGGAAATAAATATTCCTAAAGTCTAACACATGTTAAATTCCTTAATGCAGATGAGTTGTTATGGATATACCACCCATTTAATGGAGGTCGAACTGACAACTCTACATGCAAAAATTGGTCATGTGATACAGTAGTGGCAGCTGAGGCTGCTGAAACTAGATGATGCTGTGCCTTTAAGAGCAGGCAGACCAGTTGCTATGCCTTTAAGAGCAGGTAGACCAGTTTCTATGCCTTTAAGAGCAGGCAGACCAGTTGCTATGCCTTTAAGAGCAGTCAGACCAGTTTTAACAATAACACATAGGTTTTACAATGAACAGAGAAGCAGATACTATATTCCTGTTTTCCTGAATCCTGGGTCAATAAAGGAGTATGTTAAGGAATTTACAGTGAAGTTATGTTTGAAGAGAGTAACAAGGTTAGAGGCTATTCCTGTACTATGAATTTTGGAAGATACACTTGAAAACTGAACAAGAAGGGGATTTGTTGAATGGAACTTTTACCAGCGCATGTGTTAAAACCTATTAAAAGATTTTACATTATGATTTGCTTTAAAAAATCTTCTTTGAAGAATTTCTACATAGATGAACTGTACTTGTTAAAGCTGTTACAAAGAGATGGACTTTATTTCATTGTCTACACTGTTTGCTGCAAGGAAGCTATTTTGTCTGTTGCCCCATATAGGATCATAGCATCATAGGAGATTACTAGGCTATCCACCTGGAGGTCATTTTAAGCCTAGCTGTTTCATCCCAATGTAATACCATAGAAATGCTAGTCAACACCCAAGGTTGCATTTAGTGATGACTGTCTATGTACAGGAGGATTGTGGGCTCTATCCCCAGTAAGAATTTACGGTGCCCCATCTACTCGTCCAGGTTCCTCTTGAATAGTGTTATAGAGGTGCTCTGTTTTACATTAATTGGTAGCCTGTTCCAAAGCTGCAGCAGTCACTGGGAGATAAATCTGTTGCTCCAGCATGTCCTACTTAAGTTGCAGGCCATATTTAGATCCCTGGAATGGGTAGCCCTAGTCCCATTTGGTTTAAGGATATGCAGCCCTGCATTCGCATGGGTTTCTTCTGGGTGCTCTGGTTTCCTCCCACATTACAAAGACATGTATCTGAAACATTTCTTCCCGGGCCTCCACTAAAAATTGGCTCATTCCAAGTCAGACTTTCCTGGTAAACAAATGTTAAATAAAGAAAGAAGTTTACATGATACGGAGTATAGTGACAGGGACTTTAGTCCGTTTGTGTAAGACACATGCTGGAGCCCCTTGATCTTTGATTATACCTTTTAAGAAAACTGTTTCAGAGTTGCATTTATTACTATAATTTTTATTAAGTGGTACTGTGTATATCTATAAACAAATGGTGATATCTAGCTATGTATCTAAATATCTATCTATATCTGTATCAATATATCTATATATGCATATGTTAATTCTTCAGTTTTTAATCTATATATTAATCAAGTTCAAAGCCTAATTTAGGTCTTCTATGAGCTTATGACCTACCAATGTAGGACCATAAACCCTATTCGTTAACCAACTATCAAAACCACTCTTAAAAGACTGCAAACTCTCTGCCTTTCTTATCCTGTAGGGGCAGCATTCCATAACAGAGCTGCTCTACTAAGAAAGGTTCTTCTTTTAAACAGTGTGAGATAATGGGGCATCAACAAACCCATTATTTCTAGTTTCATCAGAGTGACCCTTAGCCTCAATAGCCACATTAACTGCTAACCTGTTGTTTTGTTCACACTTATAAGCATTAAATCATCTCTTAACAATATATAGTTAATTGTGAAAAGGGACAATTTTTCAACCCTACTTTTATAGCCCAGTCCCTTAATACTGATAATTTACTTACTAAAGCAATTTTTCAAACTTTCTAAGCATTTGATGTGAATACAGTTGTAAGAGTGGCCACACAGTTTTTACTATATGGTGTAAGCACTGATTTTTAAAGTTGCACTAAAACTTGTTCATCCCAACTTATAATAGTATTCAAAATATCCTTAATGGCCATAAAGAATTTCCTAACAACAGCCATAACGTTAACATCAAAAGCAAAATGGCTATCCATTACCACCTCAACTGTGTTATAGTGTCTATGGTTTCTAATATAGCTAATGTATTTGTTTTATAATGCCTTAAATACCTATGTTAGATTTTTATCTTCAAGCCTACCTGCAACACTGGATACATTACAGTTTGCTTATAGATCCAACCGCTGCACAGCTGATGCAATAGCTATAGCACTTCATGAATCCTCGGCACATCTACAGAGCAAGAACTGCTATGTCAGAATGCTGTTCATTGATTTTAGTTCGGTCTTTAACAGTATCATCCCCCAGAATCTGATAACGAAACTAATCCAGCTGGGCATCAATACCCCCCTATGTAACTGGATACTGGACATTTTCATCAGCAGACCTCAAAAGGTATGTGTGGGAAATAACAGTTCAATCAGTATTACACTGAGCACGGGTGTCCCTCAGGGCTGTTCACCTTGCTGACGCACGACTACATGGACAAGCATGAATCCAACAAAATCATAAAGTTCGTGGATGATACCACTGCCATAAGTCTTCTCAGAAATGGTGAGGAAACAGCCTACAGGGATGAAGTGGAGCATATGATAGGCTGGTGCAACAGCAACAATCTGGCCTTAAATGTAAGTAAGACAAAATAATTAATAGTGGACTTCAGGAGGACTCAGAAGATATATCAACCTCTGGAAATTAAGGGGGTGGCAGTGGAAAGAGTCAAAAACAGCAAGTTCCTAGGGGTGCACATCTCATATGACCTAGCCTGGTCGACTCATGTTAGCTGTAATGTGAAGAAAGCACAATGTCTGCACTTCCTACAGAAACTGAGGAAGGCAAACTTGTCTCAGTCCATCCTCAAAGCCTACTACAGTGGGACCATCGAGAGTATCCTCTCAAATAACATCATAGTTTGGTATGGTAACTGCAAATCATCTGACCGCAAGGGTCTCCTGAGGGTAGTGAAGACAACGGAAGAAGTCATTCGTTCCTCACTCTCATCCATGGATGATCTGCATGGGATTCGGTGTGTGGGAAGGGCTAAGAAGATAATCAGCAATCCCACCCACCCTGCCCATTGCATGTACTTCCACCTTTGCTCAGGCAGGTGGTATCACAGCTTACACTGCAAACCATCTAGACTGAACAGGAGCTTCTTCCCTCTATCATAAGGCTGCTGAACTTAAATGCCAGGCATGACAGTGAATAATTAGATCAATACGCCACTTGCTATGAAGTATCAGCTATAGTAATCACTCTGACAAATCGCTTCAATAACTGGTACAGTTAGCCTGATTTCTTATGCTATTACTTCCTGAATGTGCAATAGTCAGGAGTGAGTCACCACTCCATCCATGTACAATATGAACATCAGAATATATCATACTACAACTGATGACGTGCAATATTCTAAGTAATCACAATGTGAAGTCATAGTCTTGCAGTACCTACTAGCATAATATTGTCTGATGTCTTCTTGTTCAATTGTGGTAATTGTTATGTCTTGCACGGGGACCAAAGCAAAGTAGTTTCGTTCAGCTTGCACTGCATCTGATTGACAATAAAGTTTACTTTGACTTTGACTTTATGTGTTGCTGGTTGTTTTTATTGTAAGCTGTCATTTTCAATTCTATCCACTAGATTGTTTGTAGTATATAAACATTTTTAAATGGAGACCACATGTAGCTGAGGAAGTCTTGTATAATTTAAAGTACAAAGGCTTATACAATAAATTTAATGTTATAAGTGTATGGACATCTGCAGTTTTTGCTTTTTGTTTCAAATATCATGTTATCCAAAGGATATGCATAGCATGCATTTTAAGATCCATGCTATATTATATTACATTTTTTAGAATTAAACTCCACAGCATTATTATATCAACGTTTTAAAGAGTCCATAAATTCTTGTAGTCTGAACTTTACACCCATATTAGAGACAATTGTGACTGATTTGTGTACATTCAGCAAATCTGCTGATGCAAATCTTACTTTGAATGAGAAAGTCAGACATAAAGATAACAAATAAGTGAGGCCCAAGCACCTGTTTCCATATGTTTAATGCCTGATACAGAATTGCTGATTTTTTTTTTTTTATGAATTAACTTTTTATTACATTTTCCACAGTTATACATTACAAAGCAAAACAGGGAAAAAAGAAAAAAAAACAATTAATATATAGTGGAGATAAAATAACAATGGATTTACAAAGGATCAAATAACCATATTATACTGCAATTCACAATTTCCTGTGAGTTTATCCTTGCTGGTGTGACTTCGTAACAAAGTTTTAGCATAAAGAAAAAGTACATTTTCCTCATTGTAACACAGAACTTTATCCAATGACAGAGCATGTCATATACAATCAATTAAAATAGGAGTAGTAGTAAAACATTACTAACTAGTTATTTACATAGAAGGTTGTCATTGTCCATTGTTATCTAGTATATAAGAAACATTTTAATTGTCTCCCTAAATCTAACAAAGAGAACTATTTACAATATATACATTATTTACAAATGGATGTCACTCATGAAAAATATTTGGTGGAGTTTAGATTTGCGTTAGACTACTAGTGGATCACGTTATACCTAATGAAAGTAAGATATCTTTTATAAAAAGTGCTAGCTTAAGTTAAATTACGGTCTCCAAGGATTGTTGGAAGAAGATTTTACAATTAATGTGTGTGCCGTACAATAGGGCTAGATACTTTAATTTTAGTGCTGGACTAGGATAGTATTTCTATGAGCTTCCCCCAGTAAATCTTGAAATAGGTTAGTTTCTTTTGACTGACAGTTTTTAATTTGTTAGCCAAGACATATTTAATAGCCACATTTTTGAATTCTGACCAGGAAATTTTGGATCTATCAAGCCACTTAAGAGCTATATAGGATTTGAGTAATGCACTTAATGTTACAATAATATGCTTGGATTCTAACGTGTATGTATTGGGGAAAATGTTCAATATTGACATTTCCCATGAGAGAGTAGATTTCATGTATCCTGATTTCTCCAGTTTCACTCTTAAAGAGCACCAACGTTTGTGAACATTTTTACAAGACCAAAAGATATGTAAGATGTCAGCTATTGTGTTAGTACATGTGGGGCAAAAAGGTGAGGTATTAGGATCTATTTTATTCAGGAAGAGTCAAGTATGGTAGGCGTTATTTATCATGATTTGGGTATAAATTAATTTTTTAAAAGGAATAAGTTTTGTAGTTATTTGCATTGCTGCCAATTTTTGTTCGTTAGTAAATTTTACATTTTGGGTTATCCAATAGTTTGAGTGTAGAATTTCAGTTTGGTATTTAGTTTGGGTGACAAATCTATAAGTATTCGAAAGCATTTTGTTTTTTAGTAGTAATTGGGAGATGAGTTGTTGATATAGCTGGAATTCTTGTAAGGGTACATTTATTTTTGATGTTTTCAAGGATATTAAGTAAATTATTTGATTGACAATTGTTCTGTATTTTTTATTTAATGCCAAGGCATTAAGAATGTGACTTAGGGGCTGATCTTTTAATTGATATAGGTCCCATACTGTACAGTTTTTAATATTTGGGTATTTATCTAAGTTTAGCATTTTGTTATTTATTTTGAGTTCAGGGTTCATATGTATTGGTTGTGCCATAATTAAGGAATTCCTTATGTTTAAGGAAGCGGTCAGTTTTTGGAAACATGTTACATTATTGATTATAACAGGATGTAAATTAAAGCTTCTTAGAGTTTTGTTGCTAAGGAAGGGAATGGCTTTTGGGTTAATGTTAGATGTTTTTAGATTCTGGTAATATTTTTTTATCCAAAGGGGGTTCCAGGAGGTATCAAAGGGTTCAAAATGGGTTAGTCTCATAATGTGGTTAGCTCTAATAATATGGTAATATGTTTGGAAATCAGGAAGACTCAGGCCGCCCATTTCCTTAGGTAGTATTAGTTTTTTGTAACTAATTCGAACACTCTTAGGATGCCATATAAATGTACCCAATGTTGTTTTCAGTTTGGAAAAGAATTTGTTTGGGACACATTGGCTTAGCGCTTGAAGGTGGTATAATATTTTGGGAAGAATATTCATTTTTATAACTGATGTCTTGGAAAGGAAAGAGAGGTTTAGGTTTTTCCATCTGTCCAAATCTTTTGTAATTTTTGACCAAATTGTATAGAGATTTTCTTTTATAATTTTTTTTTGAGGGTGAGTGAAGGTAACACCAAGATATTTGAGTGAGTATTCTATTTTGATCTTTGACTCAGGGAAGAAGATTTCCTTTTGGCTATGAGGGTTTAACGGAAATATTCTGGATTTATTGGGATTCATAGCATAGTTTGAGATTGCCGAGAATTTGTCAGTCGAGTTTAGGATTTTCACAAGGTCAGTGGAAGGGTGTTGAAAATAAATGTTGAGATCATCAGCAAATGCCATGAATTTAACTTGCACCCTTGAGATGTAGATAGAGTGGTTAAAAGTATTCTGACTTAGCTTTAGGAGGAGGACTTCTAGGTAAAGATTGAAAAGGTTTGGGGAAAGCGGGCAACCTTGTCTAGTACCATTGACTATATATATAGGATGTGAGTTTGTTTTATTTATAAGCAGCGTGGTGGAGGCTTTATTGCATAAGACTCTAATCATAGCTATGAATTCTTTGGGGAGAGCGTAGCGTTTTAATACTTGGAACAAGAAATTTAAGTTAACTCGGTCAAAAGCATTTTGTGCATCTACTGATAATGCATATTTAAGGGAAGTGTCTTTAATCGTCATATTAGTTATTGCTTCTATTGTTAACGTGTTATCCCAAGGTTGTCTGTTTTTCATAAAGCCTAACTGCTCAGGGGATATGATAAAGGGTACTATTTTGACCAATCTGTGTGCCAATATTGTTGCTAGTATTTTCATGCCTATGTTAATTAATGTAAGTGGACGATAGTCGTTAAGATTTTGACCAGTTGTGTTAGGTTTTAATATGAAAATTGTTTTGGAATTATTTATGTATAGATCTGTGACTCCATGTTTTATTATGTAATTATATATTTTGAATAGAATTGGGACTAAGAACTTTGCAAAGGTTTTGTAAAATTCTGATGTGTAGCCATCTGGTCCTGGGGATTTCCCTAATTTCATTTTCTTGATGGCTAAAAATACTTCTTCAGTAGTTACAGGTTGTTTAAGAAGCTTAACTTGGGTATCATTGATTTGTGGGAAATGGAGATCGACTAAAAACATACTGGATGCTACTTGATCTTCCAGGAGGTGTGGGCCATATATTTCTCTGTATGCTTCTTCAAAGGTTTTTATAATATCCTTGTCCGAGTTTAGTATTTTATTGTTATATTTAATTTCTTTTATTTTGAAGGAGGGAGGTTTTATATTGATTATTCTGGCCAGGACCTTGGAGGGAGTTTGGGCCCATTCAGCATATCTATGCAATAATCTAAGTTGAATAAGAGAGAGGTGATTCATTTGTAGTTCTTGCAGTTGTTTTTGTATAGAAATGACTTGTTTCTCAAGGTCCGCAGATTGTTTTTGTTGCAATTTGTATTTCAATGTTTTTTAGCTTACTTTTTAGATTTTCAGTCTGGGATTTGGCTTGTTTTTTTTGAGTATTGATGTTTTTTGTATTAATATTCCTCTGAGTATTGCCTTGGCAGCTGCCCACTATATGTCAAATGGGATATTAGATTTATCTAAGTTACTGTAGGTCTGGTCGAGTAGTTCTGTTACTTCTTGAGAGATTTCCCCATTTTTTAAAAGATTGTGGTTCAGCGTCCAGTTTGTTGCCCGTTTCTCATTTGTGTTTGGTTTAGTTTCATTTATTTTTAGGTTGATTTTTGCATGATCAGACAAAGTCCTAGGGTCCGCCCAATATTTTATTTCGACCTTGTTGAAATTAGCTGATATAAGAAAAAAAATCTATTCGGGACCATGATTTGTAGGACGTTGAATAGAATGTGTATTTACTGGTATCATAGTGCTGTCTGAAGAGTTCGAAGGGGTCAAATAAATTGAAATCCTCCATTAACTCATTTATAAGATTGGTCAAATCCACAGGTTGTTTATTGTCTTTGTTCGTTCTGTCAAGTACAGATCTGTTAGTCATATTCCAGTCTCCACCTAATATATACAAGTAGTTTGGAAATTTTTCTAATATTGAGTAAATGTCATAAATAAAGGCGGTTTGTTGCATGCAGGGACCATAAACATTTAGAATAACAATATTTCTTGTGAAAGGTGAGAGGGAACATGTTAAGTAGCACCACCTGCCATTGGGATCAGTACCACTTGCTTTTATAATTCCTTTGAAAGAGTTTTTAACTACCATTTCTACCCCTTTAGATGCAGTATCATTTCCGGCTGCTAAAATCAATTTTGCCCATTTCTTATTTGCTTCCTTCTCCCATTGAGCTGTGGTCATGTGTGTTTCCTGAATAAGCGTTATTTCAGCTTCTGATTTATAAATTAGGTGCAAGATTAGTCTCTTTTTTTATTATTTTGGAGACCTTTAACGTTCCGTGATTCCAATAGTGTCATTTTGTCTTTACTGACAGTTTAATTTGGATGTTGTTGTAGTGGTTAAGACGTAAATCAGTTTCTTTATAAGAGTAGTAGTATTTTAGGTATACAGTATGTAAGCAATATCGAAGTGTTATCTTCGGTGTTAGTATTAACAAGTGACATCCTACCCCTTGCAGACTTCCCCCCGTCCGTATCCACAATCTACTATTTTCTGTAAGAGGCGTTATAAAACTATGTACACAACCATTTATAATACAAAGATCTCTTGTTATTCTAAGATCCATCAGATAAATAGCATAATATGACTTCCTTACCTGCATTAGTTTGTAGTTAATAATTAATGATATAGTAATTTTGTAAATTAGTTGAAATAGATTTTTAATTCTAATTGAAATATGTTGCTTAGACCAATTTCCTGGACAAATAACTTAAGGGCTTGAATTTAGTCTTTTAATATTTTCAATTAGATACCACAAGGAATTTATCTCTCGTAGTAAAAAGCTGGAGTCTATATTTGAGAATGTTTTTTCCCTCAAACAGCTTACCTATATTTTAGAACTTTTCTCTTAGTTTAGATTTAGCTTTTAATGACCCTCAGTGAAGTTTCCATATTCATATATGGGGAGATAGAGAATAATACAATGTTATATACTCATCTGATAACAAGACAATTTCTCTTTCCTCTGCTTTCATAAGTGCTCAAAAATTGTAACGTGCAACAAGATAAATCATTGCCTATTTAGTGTATAACCAGGTCATGATACTCGGTTCACTTAACTAGATTTATACATCTTAGTTCTTGAAGACGCAGATAATTATTATTACTGACCCATATTGTATGCAATATACTGTTAGTGCATTTGCTTATTCGGTGAGACCTCCTTTTCTTAGGAAGAAGTTTTTATTGACTTACCATTTGTCAGTCAGTCTCATACACCCCATAGTGGACATTAGCTTGCGCAGTGTCTCAAAAAGCCTTTTCATTATCTGCTTCAGCGTAAGAGTTCAGCTTTAGGTGGAGTTTCAGTACTTCTGCAACTCAGACTGTAGTTCAGTAAACTGTTTAATTATTTAAGTCTAAGATTCCACTAGTGCTTGTAAGCCAGATATAGGCTGACAGCTTTTGTGTGTTTAGAATTCTGTGTAAGATTTTTCATAAAATTATGTCTTGAGGCCTGTTTAATTATTCAACTTCATATTTTAGAAGTGTAGTAGGAGGTAAGGTTGTGTATGCTTTTAGGTATAATATAAGCAGTGTATTAGTTTAGTGCAATGCTAGAGATCACTTCATTTTATTCCCGCTATCTCCAAATTCTCTATTTATCAATTACACTAGAAATTGAAATTTTGGGTGGATTTTATTCCTTCCTTCTACCTCTTCCCCCCTCCCACCCCCCACCCCCCCCCCTTTAAACCATTTATAACAGAGCTTGGCTCTCTGACAGATTTTGATCCCTTCTCTCCAACAACGTCTCCCGAGTAAGCATGGGGGAGAGAGACAGACAACAGTCTTTAATATGTTATTTTGCTTGGATTGTAATGAAAGGAGACCTGGAATCTGTTAGCTGTGTAAATAATTAATCAGACCAGGACACTTTATGTTGTAAGATATTTGCTAGAGATTAACATGGAAGAGGTGTTGGAGCAAGGGCTTTGGTATCTGTTGTAAGAAGTAAATGAAACTCAGTCCAGAAATAGTGCATTTCCTTTACTCCTTCATTTTATTGCACTGAGATATTGATAGTCAGAGATATGAGTGATTGTGCCATGTGTTACGGTAATACAATGGAGCAGAAGTGTCAGGGATATAATGCAAGTACTGAGTTGATTTTAGTTCACTGGGACTTTCTATTAAAGAAGGAGAAATAATAGTACCCAATAGTCAATAGGTAATTTACTTTCATGTGTAAATCTTCTGTGTTTGCTAATGTAGATGTACATGAACAATTTTGAATTATTCCTTCCCTAATAACTCCTCTCTCTTCGTTTGATATTTGGTTATATAGTGTCTGAATGGTTGTCTAAAACTTGACTGATCTTAAGGGTTGCGAAGTGCCTCTTTTGCGTTTATGCTGTGGTTACACAGCAATAATTGATTGATCAGTGTAGCCTCTGGTGTTTGAGGCTGGAAAGCTTTAGCATCAGTGTAAAACTTAAAAAGCGCTATATTTGCGAAATTCATGAAGTTGAAGTTGGTTGGATTGTGTTAGTGCTAAACTATTACATCTGGGGCTTGGGAAGAGCTCCTTATCTTTATGAGCAATGGATATCTCAATAGTAGCGTCGATCATGCTGTGTCTGTGCGAGATACAGTTATCCCGGCAGAAATTTGAGAGTAGGCTCCGCCCATTGACCTTTCGTTACGTATTTGGGTCATCCAGGCAGTCTGGGTTGTGTCTCTGCTCATTCACGTTGGTTGAAATTCTGAGTTGTTTTTCGCTTTTCAGGAATCTGTGGAGCTTATTAGTTCAATTTTCTGGAGTTTGGGTCGATTACAGTCTATCGTAGCAGACACTGAGAGGATAGGAAAAAGAAGAGAAAAGGGGAAAAGAAGAGAGAAAGAAAAGAAAAAGAGTTGATTCTCTTTCGGACATGTCATGTGTGTTCTGTTTTGGAAGATCCTTAACTTGCTTTGTGGACTGAGACGACAATGTCTCCGATGTTAAGTAGGTGGCATCAGGTGAGTGCAACTTGTGTTACGTCGTTCGACCTCCAATACGCTTCGTGGATTGTTTATGAGACTATTTCATCCTGTTTCTCTCCATTCTCGCATCTCTCTTCCGGTTATCTTACAGATTAGTACCTCGCGGGCGGTACTGCGCAGCTTTGGGCGTGTCTGCTGTGATTGGCAGGTTTGATTGACATGCCGCAAGTTTTTACCTTGTTGTTTATCTTACAGACTATATAGATAAACCAACTTAAAACACGCTACGGAAGAACGTTTTAAAGTAAAAGTAACAGCGCGACCTTGTTGTTTATCTTAGATTATACAGATAAAGTATTTAAAAAATTGTTCGGGAGAACGTTTTAAAGTGAAGTAACATACCATAGTATGAAATGCCACCCATTTTATTGACACAAATCACATGTGACAAGCAATATATGTTATTTAGATAAAGCAATTTAAAACATTGTACGGAAGAACGTTACACCATAGTATCAAATGCAACCCATTTTATTGACACAAATCACATGACAATCATATGACAAGCAATATATGTTCCAAAAAAAGTGATCCAAAAATAAAAACTTAGATTTGACTTACATAAGCAGTGTCTATTGTCCATAACTACGGGCACCCAGCTCTTCCCGGTGCGCCTCCTGGTACTCTCTTATATGTTCCAGGAGGCACATAAACAAGTCATTGCTTTGTCTACCATACCTTTCACGCCAAATGAATTCATCCAGGTGGCTGTCCACCATATGTCTTAGTGTCCCGTTCATTTGCTTTAGCTGTTTTTTACAACGCGACCACATCCCCTCCACTGCGTTAGTGTGTGCACCTGTGTTAGGGTCTGCAAAATGTTTACTGTGATTCACAGTAAAGTGTGTATATTGCATTGATGACAGGTCAGAAATCCCCCTATATGCAGCCCATTCGTCAGATACAGTCACAGAACCAGGTAACACATGCTTCCTTATTATCGGGAGTAAAGTAGCCACGTCTTGTCGCTCAACAAATGTCAGGTAGCCACATCTACTAGAACAGTCATAGATACCAAAGACCCAATGGTCCATTTTGCCTAAAACTGATACCAGTCCACCAAAGTTGTCATGGGCCTACAGATTGGGAGCTTCCTACACCACCAGTACATAACTTTAAGGAGAGTATCGACAGGCAGACGGCTGTGATGGAAAAAAGTACCACAGAGCTTTCCAGCTCTGCTTCTACATTTCCTTCCTGTGCATCTCCAGGAGAAGGAAGCACGATGCCGCACCAAGGACGAACGAGACCCACAGAGATGGCAGCGTTTCTCCATTGGCACAATTCCTACAAACTGCAGGAATGTAATTGTGGATTTGGGCGAGGAGGTGATGCAGCGCAGTGATGAGTCGTCCATCCTATTCCTTTTGTTAAGCTCACAAAGCAGCAATGGCCGTAGATCAACATACAGGTAAGGTAAAGGTAATAGAAATCTATGTCAGTGAATTTATAGTTAGTGCAGGACAATGGGGGCAATTATTGCAGCTAGTGCAGGACAATGGGGGCGATTATTGCCATTATTGGCTAAATGCGTTACTTAACAGTTGCTGGGTTTGCATGTCAGGTGTTAAACTGCATGTGTGAATTTTACAGTTGCTCATCATTAACGAGAGTATAGGTGTGACAAGGCTTTTGGGTTACTTAACAGGTGCTGGGTTTGGATGTCAGGTGTTAAACTGCATGTGTAAATTTTACAGTTGCTCAACATTAACGACAGTATACATTACCGAGGCTTTTGAAGTCAGTGAATTTATAGCTAGTGCAGGATTATTGCCATTATTATTATTGCCGGTATATTTAGTTACTGTAGAACCCTACAATCATTCACTTCTAAAACACGATTAATAAATGAAATTAATTACGGAATTTGACTTTAATAGCAGTACGGGTGCTTGTGCATACACATACATTAACGAGGCTTTTGTACTGGTTCTGTAGTGTAGTAGAGTGTGTGTGGCTTTCACCACCCCTTATAATGTGACAGTTATACATATTTTGTTTTGTTGTTATTTGTGCATGAGGGGTGAGGAGATGTTTCTCCATTCCCTGTATCTTTTTGGCTGATTTTTGAGGTTGTTTAATTTGTTTCCTTTGAAGTTGTGCTTTTGGGAAGTTAACGCAGCATCATGACCCGGACGTGGTTTGAAGGGTCAGAGGGTGCAAGTTTAATGGTTGCATGTATTACAGGCCCAAGGGTGGAACTCTGAGACGATAAGTACAGTTTTTCCTTGTGCTGATCTTTGTCTCACTATTTACAGGTAGAAACGTGGTTTTGTGTAGCAGGCAGTCTTTTACAAACAAGAGTTATTTTAGGAGGGTTACCTTTAATCCATATTTGAGGGTACTTCTTTAAACGCATTCAAAAATGAGCTTCTTGAACAGATTTAACAGAATAGCTAACTGTTTTATGTTGAAAGCAAAGAGTCGCCGGGTATTTCATTTGGAATTTAATGTTTTTGTTTATCAGATACCTACAGAAAGGGGATAGAGCTTGTCTTGACTGTTTTATTTGGAGAGGTAAGTCTTGTGCTATTGAGATTTTGTAGCTATTCCAGGAAATAGATTTATTATTTTTTTTGCATTAAGAATTATTGATTGTGCATGGTCGGAGTTTAATAGCCTGACATAGACTTGTCTAGGAGTTTCAGAAGCTTGAGCTTTTCTTAACGCCCTGTGTATTCTCTCGATTGTTATCATTTTAGACAGGTCTTTATTGTCTATTACTAAGTCAATGATTTCTTTTGCGACTCCAGGGAGCTGTGATTGTTTGTATTTCTCAGGAATGCCTCTAATCAATATATTATTTCGTCTTGCTCTTGCTTCCAGATCAATGATTTTCCGATTCATTTCTGCAATGATGGTGTCTCTCTGCAGCTGCGTGTTGTAATTTTTGTATTTTCATTTCGTTGTTTGATGTTTTAGCTTCATTTTGCTCCATCCTTGCCATCATGTAGTTTAGAGTATTTCCAAAAGATGCTAGCTTTGTAGAAAAAGCTTGTATTTCTGTTTGAAGGGAAGAAGGGCCTCCTTGTAGTCTTCCATTGTGAATGGTTGGTCAGTTTTGACTTTTTGAGTTTGTTTGTTAGCTTCAGAGTGTAATTTGTTTGTTTTTTGTCTTTTGGAAGATGATTCCTTTTCCGGAGAGCTGATGAGAGAAAGTCTGGTCTTAGTAGTTTGAGATTCCATTTGTTCCATTTTGATTGGTTTTGTGTTTGTATTTATTTGTTTAGGTATCTTATTCCCAGTCTGGCAGGCCCAAGCACATGTATCCAGATTCACCAGTGTGCTACAGTTGTTCTTTGGAAAGAAAAAAAAGTGCAGATAAGTAGAGTTTGGAGTCTTTTTTATGATGTTTGGAATTTTTCCCTGGTCTATTTATGTAGTAGCAACAGTGATTTGATTAGATTGATATCTAGTTTTGGAGCAGGCAGAAGTATATGCTTCTCATCTGGCAGCTATCTTGAATCTCCAGAATTGCTGATTTTAACCTTGCAACTTCTTTCTTTTAACAAATGTTCTACCTAATTATATAATCACTAACATTATTTCTCCTCACAGTAGTCAATATATTTCAGCATGTGCCATGGAATCAAAAGCCTTGACCAAATCTAAATAAATAAACATCAACCAATACACCTTGATCCAAAGCCTCCTAAACTGATAGAAACTGATCAGTTTTGTTAAACATGACTAACCTTTCATGAGCCACGCTGATAGATGTGTTATCTTATATACGGTGCCTTGGTACATATTCAAAACATTTTCCAAATATACAGGTCAAGCTAATTGGATATAAATTATGTGCAGAAGTAACATTACTCTCCCTTTGGAATAGGTACAACAACTGCCTATTTCCAAAAATGTATCCAGTACTAAGAGATTTATGATACAGAAATTGCAGAAAATGTGTGATATAATCTATATTTTGTTTTAGGAAAAAAATACATTAAAGCCATCAGGATCAGCCCCAAGTAGTAGATTTAATAGTTGTAATAGCCTTTTGCATGATTTCAACATATATATTGAGACATGACTCTCTGCAGTAATATAAATGTTCTAACCTCCAGAACCCAGTTTATTAATTACTCCTGTGAAATTATCAACACCTATATTAAACGTTTGGTTTCAGTTATTGAAAGCCTGTTAAACTCCACAGCTTTCCCATAACTCCTAAAATATTTGAAGAGGAGAGCATTTTTATCGCATGCTGTGTGCTCTCAGTATCACTTCTCTAAAGCTTGACCTAGTCTTCTAGAATCAGATTTTATTAGTCATACTCTGATACTTTCTATAAACCTGCCAGAAATATTTTCTTCCTTTAGCTTGTCTATTTTTAATGTCATCCATGGACAATTACTTAAAAAACTTAAACCCACCAAATTAGCAGCAGACAACCTCCCAAGTGAATACCTACAAATCGCAGCTGATGCTCTGGCCTAACCAGTATCCATCTTGATTAACCGATCTCTGTCAGAAATGTTCCCACACTGTGGAAAGTATCGCATATAATTCCCCTCCACAAAGGCGGACCCTCCACAGAACTAACCATACCGCCCCATTGCTATTTTCTCTCCACTCTCCAAAATACTAGAGAGATGCATACACTCTCAGGTCTCAGACTACCTCCTTACTAACAACCTTCCTTCCAGTACTCAGCATGGTTTCCAGCCAGACCATAGCACCACCACTGCCTTACTCTCCTTTACTAACACTATCCTTCAGCATAAAAACAATGGCTATCTCTCCTCTCTACTTTCATAGACCTATCTAAAGCATTTGACATGGTCCCACACAAACAACTTATCTCTGTCCTCAATAACCTGTCCTTCTCACAATCAGTCACCAACTGGTTTCAGAGTTACCTGTCTGACCGCCAACAGTCCGTTGTATGGCAGAATGACATATCTCCTCAACTACCTGTCTCCATGGGGGTTCCCCAAGGATCCATCCTTGGACCCCTACTCTTCTCTGTTTTCACAAATAATCACACTCATACAATACACAGATGACTCGACCATCATCTGCTCAGCCCAGTCCCTACCCAAACTGCAAAAAGTCGCACAGGAAGCCTTTTCCTCTGTTGAAACTTGGTTATCCGATGCACAATGAATACTCAACCCAAACAAAACTAAACTACTCCTCTTCCAACCCACTAAACATACTCAAAACAACTCTCACTTTAACATCACAGCAAAAGACAACACCACTATATACCCAACTGAACACACCAAATTGCTAGGAGTGGGAATAGACAATAAACTAAAATTTGACTTTCACATGTCCATGACCATAAAAAAGTCCACAAAAAACTAGGAGCATTATACAGAAATAAACATCTTCTCACCAAAGCAGCAAAGATTTCAATAGCAAATTCCCACTTTATGCCTCTCCAATATGTACCATCCTAAGGCAATGCAATCTAAACAAGCTAGAGACCTGCTACAACAAAATTGTCAAATTTGCCACAGGGGCATCCTACCGTAGTCACCACTGTCTCTCACTTGCTGAACTGGGCTGGCATGAACTCCCTCACCTCCTTCAATGGTATCAACTGTCACTCGCCCACAAACTAGTAAAACATCCACTAAATGTCCCATCCCTCCAGAATCTACTCCAATTCTATCGCACCACCAGACCACTAAGATCCAGCAACAAAAATCACTTGCAGATCACTAAAGCCAATAACTCTGCTGGTGAAGCACTATTCTCTTGCACCATAGCCAAATTATGGAACTCCCTCCCACCCACAATTATCTCCGTACCATCATGCACCCACTTCAAAACTTTACTAAAAGCGCACCTAAAAACATGCTGGCTATGCCCTTGCAACTCCCACTCTAATATCAACCACCCCATCCAACTACTACCGTTCTTTCCACTCCACTAACTACCTTGATTATAGCAAGCTCAGATGCTCATAAGCCTAGTACTTATACAGCTGAGATGCTCATAAGCCTAGTACTTATACAGCAGGAACTTCTTATTTTAACATTTGTTAATGTCTGTTATGTACTTCACAGATAAAGATTCTAGTTGTCTACTGATGTACTATGTTCTTCATCTGTAAATATGTTGTAAGTAATTGCTATGTAAATTGTTAATCGCTATGTAATCAAATGTAACTACTGTCTTTATTTTAACTGTGGAGATTTTCTCCTCGGGCCTCCGCTGAAAATGGACCTACGTCCAGTCGGACACAAATATAAATAAAAATAAATAAATTACTGTTTATCTGACTGAGACACATTTGGATTTTTTATCTACACTTGCTCACCTGATATCACTGGAAAATAGTTCCCATGAAAGACATAAATGACAATATCCTTCAAGTTCAGGTAGAATATCACAGTCCCCAGCAACGGAATCTTCCTTTGCCAATATTGCACCCAAAATATTACCCTTTCTTGCAGGTTTACACCATCTGTAAATATCTTTGTTCCTTGCTATATTTTATCACTGACCTCAAAACACTATTACTCACTCATATTGGGAGCATTTAAATCATCAGCTTTAATATCATAACCAGTTATAAACATATTATACAAAGCAGTGGTAACAGTTTGCTGCTCTTCCTTACTCTGATTTGGAAATCTGTAAAATAAAACAATGTTCTAGTCCTTTTTGATAATACAAGATTTAGTCACAATCATATCATGTTCCCAACCAGCTCCAAAAAGATATGCTCTCTCAATAATTTGGGATGTGGAGCTTCTGTGAATGTATTGCGCAAAAGGCAAAACAACAATGATAATCCAAGCTTCAGCTGTCTGAGCTTAAAATGTGCTCTGAATGGAGTGATACTTCTATGAGCCATTTGTCAGTGTTTTTTCTACAAACTGCCAGCCAGGTATCTATTTCAGCAGTGGTAATGAAAGTGAAGGAGCAAAATGGCCACTGTCACAAATTTTAACTTACTACTGTTATGCATAAACACAGCATGCTTCCTCACCCCTATCCTCAAAATACAGTCATCTGTGTGAAACTCTAGTATCAGACTGGTACAGAAGTTAAAAAAAAAATAATGTTTTTAACTTATTTACTGGGTTCCTCAGTCATAGACTACACTTAGTCTAAAACTGTCCCAGTTTAGTGGTACTTTTAGACATGCATATGAAGCATGCACCCTTGCAAAATACAGACACCTGTATATACATCTGATGTCTGAATATGAGAAAAGTGAAAAAAAATAATGACCACAGTAATGTATTCAAACTTATTACTTTGGGACAATAAAAAGCCCATCCTTCTGTGTATACATAAGTCAGATTGTGAGAAGTGTAAGAAAAGTTAAAGAAATAATTACATCACCAACTCCAACTCGAGCTACAGTGACCTTCTGTGCATACCTCTAAGATTTAATTTTGAGAAAATTAAAACAGTGACCTTCTGTGCATACCTCTAAGATTTAATTTTGAGAAAATTAAAAAAAAAAACAATTACACACATTATGTGGTGGTACATCAGCATAGAGGATAATGTTATCACCTCACAGCAAGAGATTCTGGTTTGATTCAAAACTGAGCTGTCTTCTGTGTGGAGTCCACATGACCTCCTTATGTTTGCATGGGTTTTCTCTGGGTGCTGTAGTTTCCTCACAGATTCCAAAGACATGCAATAGGTGGATTGGACACTCTAAATTGGGCATAGGTCTGAGTGTGCTTGTGTATGTGTGGTATGAAAGAACAACCATGGCAGAGCTAGCCACCAGGCAGTGAGAACCTTGGCTCTAGATGATTGTCACTACTGAAGTGATACATCGACCCATTGTACAAAAATGTGAAAAAGGGAATGTGGATGGATAGAAAGACCATACTGCCCCCTGCCCCCACAAAAACTATAGCAAACTGTATATACCACTTGTAGTTTGATTGTGAGGAAAGTTACAGAAATCGTAATCTCATTGTCACCAGCCCCAATAAAAGCTGTAGTGACCTTCTGTCTATATGTCTGAGGTTGGATTGTGAGGCAAATTAAAGAAATTATGACCACAATGTCCACGATAACTACAAAGTCCTTCTCCACACACCTCTGAGCTGGGACACTTTTAGACTTAGTGCTGTCTAGGACAGAGCGCCACAGTAAGCCTATGTAAAAATCCACTTATACAGTCTAGAATACAGGGCCATTAGGCCTCAAGAAACTGAGGGTCTAGAGGTTCTATGATGCATTTTATGTCTTATTTTTGAAAGATAATAACTTGCTAACTGTTTTTACTAATACCTAGAAGAGTTGTGCATGTTCTACCAATAATGTGGTTGTCCATAAATAAAAACACTGATATTATAAGTTTTCATACATGTACACCTATAGTGACATTGCATATGACAAGCAAGGAGTATCACAGGCCACACTGTATTTTGCAAACAGACATACTGACACTGCCCCTGACAAGCCAGATCTATCCCAAGATGCACACAATCGAACGTGTACACACACACACACACACACACACACACACACACACACACACTAAGATTATCTACAGGCAAACTGGAGAAATGCCAGTTCACCCATAGCATGACATTTTGGAAATTTGAGGAGACTAGCGCTCCTGGATAAACCAACTCAAAGGCAAGAAAGGCATGCATACTCCCATACAGAAGAAGTTACAGCCAAAAATTCAACCAGAAACATCAAGCCCCCAGACCACCTAAGATAGCCACTTACTGACGTATTGTGTATAATGCTGATGTCTGACTGTGATTGAATTTGAATTAAATTATAGCCAGTTTGTTATGCTTAAATGTATTGCAACACTTCTCTAAACATACACACATAAACCATAAACCATACAAATGATTTCAGCAACACAGATCCTACCACACTGGATCAATGAGTATTTAACATTAATCAAATAACAGCAAGGGTAAGCCACTTATACCCACGACTAGCCTAGATTTGATCATAACAGCAGAGTCTGTCATTTTCATCACAGGCAACCCCCATTTCCCACAGTTAGAGTCACATTGTTAGCTTTGTATATCTCGGCTATTTGATTGTGTAAAACATGATAATGACCAAAGTATTCAGTTTCATTTTTTCAGACACACTCTAACCACAATAATGCATTTCAACTTACTGCAAAAAATGCACTCCACTGCAAAGCTAAATTAATGATAGCTTATTTTAAACTGAGCAGGTGACAACAGACTCAGATAATTGTATCCATAGACAACTTCATCCTCCATCAAGCAACCTTGCTGTGTGCACCTCATATGTTTGGTTGTGATAAAATATAATGGCAACAGTAATTTATTTCATCTTTGTATCACACAAATAGTAACTTTAGTAAAGTAGTGCAACTTGCTTCACCCAAGTCACATTAGTCCTGCAAAGTAAGACTAACAAGTAAACAACAGCAGTCAGTCATTTTCATCCTCACACAGCTCTGTAATCAATAATTATAGATATTTTGCTTTGTGTCACCTCGGACAGATGGGTGTAATAAAATAAAAAAATAAAACAAGGGCCATGGCTGATTCTTTTAATGCTTTGTGTCTCATGTTTCCAATGTTTCTCAACTACTTCAATATTGCCATGTTTGTACAATCTCCAGTGCAACAGTCTTGCCACATTGTTATGCTTTTCAGTACACAGGCCCTCTACCATTAGTGTATCACACCCAGCAGCATGATTTATGACTGTTTCCAGTTCTGTTTTACAGAACCTGCATTTGTCTGTTTCTCCCACATCTTCAATGGACTTTGTAAACACATTGGTGCACATAGTCCACTATCCTGAGCTGCTAATGTTAACCTTTAATCTTTTGGTTTAAATTAACCTTTCTTTAACCATTATTGCTTCAGATCCTGACCAACATGAGGTTATTCCAGGAGTTTTCTGTACTTGCAACTATACTTATGCCTTTTCAACATTTCTTGTCATTTCATCTGATCCTTTTCCTTATAGTCTTTCTTTTATTTTTTGGCACATTCAGTTGCTGCCTGATTTTTGTCTACTTTTGGTTTGGTTTCCATTCCTGCTTGATACTAATATTCTTCAGCTACTGGGTCTCATGCACTGGGGAAAAAACAGGTCATGTGTATTATAGGACTGATGGCTAACATGCATGGGGAAGAAAGTCACAAAAAATATATTCTTGGCATGGATATATTTCAGAAAGGTGAGGCAAGATAGGCAATCTCTATCGGAAAGGAATGAGAAAAGCAATATCGCTTATGTACCTGACTTAAAGCGAAATCATAAAACTGGTCAGCAGATATTTAACACTGCTTTACACTGACTTTTGCTGTCTTTTTGGAAAATAAATGCTGCCCTGCTAAATCCTTTCAAATCTTGATACAGGCTATGTTTTGGGAAGCCTAGCTTGACTGTAGACATATGTAACTCATGAATGTTTCCTTCTAGAAAAGGAAAGAATACACTTTTTCTCTTCTATTATTTGTCTTCCAACAATGCCTACATCTTTGTCTGTGAAAGCAAATCAATGTTTAGCTTATAACTTTCCTGTTAAACAGCTTAGCTCTGAATTGTTCACATTTCCTTACACAAAGTAGGACATTTTCAGACTCTAGTCTGATTGACAGTTTTAATTATGAGCAATCACAGCTTGTTGTGAACAGGGGCAGCGAGGTGACTGAGAGGAATGAGTGTTTTTTCTTTTCAGATTAGCTGAAGCATTCTATGTTCTTTCAAGTTTTATTTGGCACGTAGCTGAGCAACCAGTTTCCTTATGCTGTTGTGCAGTGGGCCTTGCCCTGATGCAAAGGTTTCTGGTTCTTCATCTTTCCAGGTTGATATAGCATCCCTAAAAGTGTTTTTTAGTTGTAGTAGTGTTATAGCAACAGATTAAATTAACTGTCACCATCACTACAGGCAGTAGCCACAGTTTTAAAATAATTTATAAATAGCAAGAATATCTTTTGCATGCCACCATCTGCAAAAAAGCTTGCAATAATAACATGTGCAAGGTAGGTACTGTTTCAATACAAACAGACCAATTTGATTATCATACTGGTGGATGAAGTTTGAATTCTCAAGCTTCAACTTGCTGACAATTAGTGATTACTTGTTTGGAGGGAATTCCCTCTTTTTTGAGTTGTTGCCAACTGTGGATTTGGTATATGTGTCTTGCAAAAACACTTAAAAAGGTGTTTTTCAGCAAGATGTTTTCAGCGAATGCAGTTCGGCATTCCAAAATGATACAAAAATCACTGAACCCACAGACATTGCCAACATACTGGCAGACAGGTTCAGTGCAAACTTCACCCCCCTCCCTAAAGGAGAGATAACTATCCCAGCCGAGTGTAGCCTCCCGACATCTCAAATGGGCACGTGAAAGCTGCTCTCTAAAGCTAAAAACACAGCATCAATGGGACCGGATGGTGTCCCCGGCTGTGTGCTACACGAGCTAAATGAGGAATTAAACCCGCACATAAGGCAGCTGTTTAATCTCAGCCTTACCACAGGATACGTGCCCAAGGAGTGGCGTATGGCAACTGTGGTCCCCCTCCACAAAGGTGGCGCCCACGGACCCTGGTAATTACCGCCCCATAAGCTTAACAAGTCTAGTCTGCAAAGCTATGGAGAGGATCATAATGGAGCTCATAAACAAAGATATAAGGGACTTGCAGACATTGGACCCGACCCAGTTTGGCTTTGTCAAGGGAAGATCATGCCTTTTGAACTTGGTCGACTTCTTCGAAATAGTCACCAAGGCCATTGATGAGGGAAAGGCAGTCCATACAGCCTACCTTGACCTTGCAAAAGCAGCGACACAATACCCCACTCGGGTATTGTAGAAAAAGCTTAAATGTAAACCCATATGTCACAAGATGGGTTGCAAACTGGCTTAAGGACAGAACCCACAGGGTTAGAGTTGCTGGCGCTGTGTCAGACTCCAAGCCGGTCACAAGTGGTGTCCCACAGGGCTCGGTCCTTGGCCCCCTATTGTTTGGCATCTACTTCTCAGAAGTACAGGCCAACATGGGAGAACTTTGGCTGACAAAGTTTGCAGATGACTGCAAACTGGGCGCCATAGTGGAAAGTGCATCGGACACTGATATCCTTCAGAAGGGACTCACGGAAACAGATAGCTGGTGCCAGAGCCATGGCCTGAAGTTAAACGCCAAAAAATGTATAGTCATACCCTTCGGGAAAAACAAGGTAACCCCAAGCTACCATATAGGTGGCAATCCACTAAGCACAGAAGAGGTTATCAGGGACCTGGGGACCCAGGTTGACAGTGGCCTTTCTTTGACACTCACATTGCTAAAGTGGTTAGAAAGACCTTCTACATTGCCCACCTGATCATGAAGGGATTCACATCCAGATCTAGTGAGGTCATTGTTCTCCTGTACTCTTCACTTATCAGACCAATGATCGAGTACAATGCCCCATTCGGGATGTATCTCACCCGACATCTGCAGCAATTGGAGAGACCCCAAAAGTTCCTCACCAAAAGGATAAAGGGACTCCAATATCTGTCATATGCTGCCAGATTGAAGAAACTCCAGCTCTATTCAGTCGCATACCTGCTCAGAGGTGACATGTGCCTGACATACAAGGCCATGTCCAACCCGGAATTAATGGACATGCTCCACCTCAAAAATCCAAATCCACCAAAACCACTAGAGAAAGCGACTTAAACCTTAGCACGGATATAAATAGGACGTGCTGGAGGGATAGATTTATCACTCAGAGACTCCCTATGCTGTGGAATAAAATCCCGGTCCATGTGAGGCAGAGCACCTCGCTGACTCTGTTCAAGAGAAATCTAGACCTGTGGATGGGAGATCGAGGGTTTACCCCGGGAATCATCTCTGGGTCACTGCTGGACAGAGGCACAACAAACTAATGGGCACAGTATTTTTTCATATAAGGGGTGGCGTAAGCCACAATAATTTGGGCTAGGCTTATAAATGCCTTAGGGCAGATAGCCTAGTATAAACCTATGAACCTATGAACCTATAATCCTCAGTGCATTTGCATTTCTCTACTCAAGGTGGCAGCAACCAATTTATTAGTAAAAAAAAAAAAAAAAACTTTATACAAGCTTAACAAATGTACTGTGGATATATAGGCAAACACATACCTATGCTCACTTACAACAAGCCAGCAGTATGCCAAATATTTGATGAAGAAACATTTGGCAGTTTAATATTTAAATTGGGAGAAAAGGTACATTTTGAAAGTATTGGTGAATTTTCCACAAAGGGGGCTTTGCATGTTTCACTGCTGAATCTTAGCTTAGGCTGTTTCTGAAATATCAGCCTCAGATGTTGTAAATGGAGCATCTGCAGTCCTATTCTCATACAAGGGAGGAGTTTATTTGTTTATTTATTTTTATTTTTTTATTATTATTATCTGTAAGGCACACTATACCTGGAAGGAATCACTGAAGCACTGAGAGTTAAGGGTGCAGCTTAGAGGATCAAGATGCATGTGTCTGTGGAATACGTTTTACTTCCTTGTATTTTGATCTATACTCTTTTGCTTTGGCATAGATTGCAAAAGAGTAAAAATTCTGAAATATTATTATGGTACTGTACAATTGCAGTCTGATCCATTTCTTTAAAAAAACATTCACCAACTGCTTGGAATTTTCAAATTACTTAGTGTTACTAGCAGGCTGTGAATGTTATGAACAAGAATTTTCATAGCTCTCAGAGATTTACTGTAAGTTGAAATATGTCTGATGCTGCACTGCATTTCATGTGTGATTTGTAGTCTCTCTGCTACTTGCATCAGGTGTTCCTAAATTAAGGCATAAAGATGCTTTGTACACCTGTTCCTGACATAGAGGGACTCCTTCAATTCAGAACCTCAAGGGATTAAATTAAGATATGCTTACCTCTTTTATGACGTCATCAGATGGACCCACCAGATAACACAATCAAAAAGTAATTGGGCAGCTGCTCAGCATACAGTAGATACAAACATAAGTTTATTAAACCTAGTAAATATAGCTCAGCTGATCTAATTAAAGTAGAGACTACATATTTTAAAATCCTAAACCAACTTTACATGATGTGGGTATAATTACAACAAAATAAAGTTCTAAGAAAAGCTTTAAACATGATTTTTAATTTATATGTGTATAACATGTGTGTGTGTATGTGTGCAGATGCAAGTCTCTCTTCAATCTTACTTGGCATACTACACAATTTATCCTGCATCAGTAGCTTAATCTCACAATTATCACAGTGGACCAATTTCTTCCACTCTATATAGCAAGTCACAGCCAAGTCCTAGAGTGGCCTCACTGACAGTCACTGCTATCTGCAAAGATTTCAAGGCAAATGGGGGAATGGAAATAGAGTGCCAGGTCTTTCTTCCATATCACAAGTGCATGCATGCATTCATACATATATGGACAATTTAGAGTCCTCGGTACACCTAAAGCATGTCTTTAGAATGTGAGAGGAAACTAGAACATCAGGAAAAATCACACACAAACACATGGAGCATATTCAGAATCCACACAGAAGGTACCCCGGCCAAGTTATCTCACCACAATTCCTAAACTCCATAATAATCTCTACCCACATCCTAACTTCTCCACTTAGTCCTAGAAAAACAAACTTGAGCTTAATTGGTAAAGTCCACATTAACTTCCTCAGTGTATCATAATATGTTTGGCCACCTAAGAAACTTGGTCCTGTCACAATTCACTGAAGTACTGACCAGATCCAACTACCAAACTAACACTCACTCTCTTGTTGACCTAGTTATCACCAACAGGTCAGCTAAGGTCCACTCACTCCTAGTGCAGCTTCCTAATTAGAATGACCACTGCTCCATTATTTTTATCTGGTCTGGAAAAAAGTCAAAACTCTTAATTCTTCCTACCTGAAGAGTATATCTGATGATAACATTTATTCCCCCAATAATGACCTAATGGCCAAAAGCTGGACAGAGTTCTATGAAGCTCATAATCTTGATGTGGCCTGCTCTATAACATCTTACTACACCTACAAGATAATAATCCCTTCCAGTTTGCAGATCCATAAAGTCCTCCAGGGAACCAAGGATCACCAGGAGCTACCCTGCCTACTCAAACATAAGGATACAGCCTGGTCACGTCAGAAACAAATGCTACAAATATATAATATTTGGTTGAAATTCAAAAAACTGCTAGATAAACAGACTTTATATTTAAATAATTACAGCTATTATTTGATTTTCTCTCTTTCTTTTTAGAATTCTTATTGTATAGTAGATACCTTTATAAACAGTTTTTTTTATATATATATTTTTAGTTATGTAACTACTGATATTTCTAATGTTACATATTACTGTTTCAATGTTAAAATCTTCAATAAAAATGTTTCAGAAAAAAACAAATACTATCTCAAGAGGCCTGGCTTCAATATGTTGACCTAA